>NW_022900942.1:38560487-38576330 GCF_012274545.1 Fukomys damarensis | reverse complement strand
CCAATTTACAGGAAATACAAGGGGACAGGAAAACATGTTAAGATAGACCATAAAGATAAAATCAGCAAAATCTAGACTGTAGAAAAACTATGGACAAACCACCTATTTTCTTCAAAGGAAATAAAAGGGAATACTGCAAAGACCTAGAGATTAAACAGGATCAAACAACCAATGACAAAATGTGGGTCTTGCTTCAAACTAAAAAATAAGTAAAAACAAAACTTTTATGATATTTATGAAACCAGAAATTTGAATAGACTAGATATTTGATACTAAAAATTACTGTTAATATTTTTCAGATATAAATACTATTGGGTTATTTCATTTTAACCTTAGCTTTGAAAACCTTTTTGTATTAAGTGAGCTCTAGACTTAACTCCAAGATAAAATGGTAGAGGAACACATGAGCTATAGATAAAATGAGTTATATGCTGTATGAGAGGAGGGAGAAGGACATGTCCATTCTGTTTATTTTTCCATATGATGGAATTTATTCACAATAAAAGATATAGTAAATAGTAAATACAATGTTCTTTCATAATAAAATATACAGCAAATAAATAAAATGAGATCAGAAACAGATATTCTAATATTCTCTTCCCCATAATCTATCTGTCTTACATATTCTGAACTCTAATTTAACTTTGGATCTCATACCTATTAGAATAGAATATCTCTAAAAAACAAAAACTGTCAAATACCATCACATATTAATAAGTACTTCAAAGAGTAACAGTAAGTGGTTGAATGTGGACTATGGTTTTACAGGCCATGATTTTCTTTCATTTGGATGATAAGTGTTCTAAAGGCCCAATGACCCTCTAAACCAAAAATGTCCTGGCTTCTCCATTAGGTACTGCTATGAAGTCCTAAATCATTATTTTAAAAGCAACCACAGGACAAGGCATTCCAGACTCCAGAGTAATCCTGCTCACACTCCTGAATCTTACCTATACCACACTGTCATTGACCCTACAAATATGAAGACACCTCATCTTTAAATGGGATCAATGTGTCATCTCTGCCTCTGTGCTGAACAGCTGTTGACAGAGGTTGGTGATTAAAGCAAATGCTGAGTTACAGATGAGTGAGCAAAGACAAAACAACACAACCTTGAATGAAAGATCAAAAAAAGTGTTTCACCAAATGATAGGCCAAAAAGTAATTAATTCTGTAGATGCTGAAGAGTCAGGATAAATCTCAGAGAACTAAGAAGGCTATGATTTATTTGCTTGTTTATTTTTGAGATAGGGTCTTGCTGAGGTGGTTTGAGCACACACCAGGCTCAAACTTGTGATTATCCTGCCTCAGCGTCCCAGAGTACTGCAATCACAGACATGTGCCACCTGCCTGCCTGCTATGGTTAATCTTTAAAAGCACTGACCAAATAATATGTGCAAAGGCTAAGATGAGAATTTAGGGTGTGGAATACAAAGGAGACATGGGCATGGAACAGCACTCTAGGAACTTTAGGACACTACAAGCAGACTTGCTTTCCCTGTGTCACTAGCTCTATTTTCTCAGCCTTATTTCTCTGTGCTTTTTTTTTTTTTTTTTTGAGACAAGGTCTCACTATATAGTTGAGACTGACCTGGAACTCACCATGTATCCCAGGCTGGTCTCGGACTCACAGCGATCCTCCTGCCTCAGCTTCCCAAGTGCTGGGATTACAGGCATGCACCACCATGTCTGGCTATTTCTCTGTGCTTTAAATGCCAGGCTTCCACCTCCAGTCCTCTTCTGAATCTCAACATTCTGTTACTAGTAAATCCACATTTCCCACCCAGCCTCTTTCCTGAATTCTAGATTTGTACAGTGGACCCTTAAATTACTGACATACGAACAACTTGGGTTAATCAGGTTAATGGAATATTCATCTGCCTCTTGTTATCTAGTGTATACTCAGGAAAACATGCAGATCTCAGCTGTAGTGACTTACAAGCAGCCCCAGGGAACCAAGTTCATAAGTCAAGGGTCCACTGTATCTCCGCTTGATTACAAAGTTCTTTCTGAAACCTGCAGGCACTTCCTCGCCCAGTAAACAGCATTCTCACTGACTGAATTAGAAATACAGGCATCTATGCATATCTGACCAGACACAAAATCCTTTCCTCAACTATTTTAATTCATCCATTTAATCACTGCTACTTTTTCAATAGCTCATCAAATAGATTTCAGATTAAATCCAAATTCTTCAGAAAGGTACGTGGTCCTTAGCGACTTTATCCCACTCACATCTCTGGTCCTGTCAACCCTTCTCAGCTGCTATGTCTCATACCATTTTGCATGTGCTGTGTCTTTGCACATGCTAGTCTTCCTACTAGTTAATAACCTCTCTGCCGCTTTCCATCCATGTCTTTCCTTTCAACCTGGCTAACTCCCATTTGTCCTTCAGGGCTCAGCTCACAGTTCACCACTTCTGCGCAGTTTAAATCAGGGGCTGCTCCTCTGTGTCCAGCCAGCACCCAGGGCATTCCACTACCAGTCTTACCACAATATGTGATAACTGTTTAATCCTCTATTTAACTATAAGCTCCTCTGAGAGGATTGTATCAGATTTTGGCATTAGGCACCTGTCACTGAAAAGGCACTCAATAAATACTCATGGAAGAAAGAGATGGGAGAAGAAAGGAAGGGGACAAAGAAAACAGAAAAAAGTAACAAGACTCCTATTAGAGATGAAATACTATGTACAGTGTAAAGTAGGCAGGTTTAAGGATCCAAACAAAGTCTCTCAAATCTTAGAGGATCTTAAATTCCATCCTGGTATAAGGGGTCAATGCCAAATACAGTTAAGTCCCTAGATAAAAGCATCCAGGGAGATAACGCTCCCCCAACCTGGCCACATTCCCTGCCCCACAAGCCGGCCATTAAAATTTACAGAAAACCAAGATTAGAAGTCCAGGTCTGAAGAAGGATCACAGACATCTTCGGGTGCTAGGGAGAAACTCTGAGAGTAGAATCAAGTGGCTCTAGAAGGGAGATCTAAATTCAGATGCTGACAAGAAAGCCTCTTCAAAGACAACACAGGTGAGCTCCTCCCTGCAATTGACCTCCTACATAATACAAGGATCCTTACAAACCTTTCCTGCTTTCTACAGTAAAATGATGGCTTAAAAGTGCTCAGCTGCTGACAATTAAAATAAGGAAAGACACAGTCAGCAAAGGCTACATTTTTTTATGAGGTTGTAGAAAGCCTTAGAAGAGCTTTAGGTCTTGGGATCAGGGCACAGTGGGGCTGGAGATTCAAGCAGGAACATCCCCCCAATACAATTATTTCTATATCCCACAAAACAATGTCCAAAATAACAAGCTGTTTTACCATTAGATTATAACTATGATCAGTTCAAATTACATTCGGAAATGCTAAAAGTAAGACATTGCCATGGTTTCACCTGTTGATTCTGCATCACTTTGGCTAGCCTGTGAATATCATACTGCTTTGGTAAAGAAGGGATATAGGTATCTCCTTTTTGAAAATTTTCATCTTCTAGCCATAATACATATACATTGAAGAGCCTAAAAGACAAAAGTTACACAAAATATAAAAAGATACGCAGACAAATCAAGTTTCTGATATTGCTAGGAAATGTAGCACCACTATGTAAGAGTACAGAAAGCTCGCAATCCAGAAAATATGTCTAACAACTACAACCCCTCCCAAGAGACTCATAGGTCAGCAGAGAAGACCTGTCACAGATCATTAAAATATGATGTGATAATTGCTAAAACAAAGGGTTTGATGAAGGAGCTCTGAAAGCTCCATTATTAATAAGGTTAACGTACACAGAAAAAATAACTGAAGGAGGTTAACTACACCACACTCCTACAATCTGAATTTAGAGCTTTGCCTTCCACAGCAATTTGGCCACACTAAATCTTAGTTCTTGGAAAGTATTAAAAACCATTTTAAATCTTGGTACTGGAAGAATTTGCCAGTTTTAAGGCCAATGGCCATCTACTCCCTTAAGGAATCATAAATAAAATTATCTGTATATGTGCACCCTGTTCCCATTAAAAAGGAATAAAACATCAAAGCCAGGGCCCTGCCAAATAAAAAAATAAAAATGAATAAAACAAAGCTAGGCCTACCAAAAATTCTCAATTTTCCAATAAAAACTTTTTAAACAATATAATGATGTTTCCTTTCCTTATGTGTTATTTTTACAAGGAACACAGACCATTTACCTAAGATCACTAGCATTCTATGCCACTGCTTAGGAGCTTGCACACATACAAAGAAATTGACTGGATGGGAGACTAGAAGGTGGCATGGCACGGCTTCACTCAATAAAATTACCTGCACTACCTCTATGTCTGTGTATCTATGAACACAGACATGGACAGGGTGGGAAGAGGCTGGAATGTACATAGTTCTTTTTCCTATTCCTGAATCAGTAAGACAGATAGTCACTTTCTGAATATACCACAGGAGGGATTTAAGGGAGATGGATTGTCAAAGTCTTTCTTGGCTGATCTAAACTGTTCAAAGAGAAAGCTTTCCACTCCTTAAGCCTGATAAAAAAATAAATTTTCCTTCAACCATGAAAGCTAAGGGGAAGAATAACTATGGTAGCTAAGACTGGGCCCAAAGGGCCTGAGGTCATCCAAGTCTGAGGCTCAGTATTACACTGAAATGCTGGGTTTCCTCATCAACTATTTTATAATCAGGGTTCATAATTATCAGTTATTCTTATTAAGTCTTAATTATGACTAATTTTTGATTTATATTAAATTTACAAATGCAAATTGAAGAAAGAGTAAGCAAAGAACCTACATTTACTTCAGACTTCTCAACCTTTTTGGGCACACAAATATTATGTTTAATTTGATAAGCAGTTTTGGGAGATCCCTACATCCCATGGAGGCAGAGGGATCTGAACCACTATTAAAGAGCTCCTCTATAGAAATTTATTTGTTTTGAGGAAATATTCTAGCAGGTTCTGATAGATGCCTACTATGACCAATTTGTTTGGGTTTATTTTTATTTTTACATAAAGAAATAGAAGAAGCTACCACCAGCCCTCTGATTACCACATAGACTGCGGCCACTGGACATCTAAATAAAAAGGTGTACACATTTCTCAAGGAATATAAATTAGAAGCATTTCAAGGAGCAAACCTATATCAAAGCCACCAATCATTCTCAATCTAACAGGGGGATGAGAGTAACAGCTCAACACTCTATCACAGCTATGCGCTCCAGCACAGTATCTGTGCTGCTGAAAACAGAAATGGCTCAGTAACCTCCTCACCTCACGAGTTGTGTGTGCAGCTCTGGTGAAGTCAGGTAACCAGGAGTGCAATTCTGGCTCTCTGGCAGCCCTTCACTGCCCTCTGCTGGAACACGGAGGGCCTTGCTTGCAACATGGTGGAAGTCAGCCACCTCAGTCAGACGCCTTTTTAGATCTTTCAACAAATTGATGTGAGCAGCACTTTGAAAAAACCTTCTTCCAATACAACCATCTATGGGTAACCTTAAAAAACATTAACACAGATCTATAACCTTTCAACATAAGATGTTCTTTCTATGTGGCAAAAACTAGTCAATTAACAAGACAAGTTACAATTGCTGGGTACATACACCATTAAATCTATTATTTCTACCTTTACCTTGAAGATGCAACAAGATAGTGTATACAACAACCACCCTCTGCATTTGTGGTTTCACTTTCTGTAGTTTCAATTACCCTCAGTCAACTGTAGTCCAAAGATATTACATGAAAAAAATCCTAGAAATACGTAACAAGTTTTTAAAAACTTGTGTTATAATTATTATTCTACTATATTATTACTTGTTGTTAATCTCTTATTATGCCTTTTTTTTTTTTTTTTTTTTTGCAGTACTGGGGATTGAATCAGGGCTTCATGCATGCAAGGCTAATGCTCTACCACTGTACCACAACCCCAGCAATGCCCAATTTAAAAATTGGGATTTATAATAGGTATGTGCTTACAGGAAAATGCAGTATATCTAGGATTCACTGCTATCCATGGCTTCAAGCACCCACTGGAGGTCTTAGAACATATACCCCAGACATAGTGGGGAATACTACGTGAAAGTTTTTAAAAGAATAAAATGCTACATAAACTCAAGGCATCATCACCATTTAGAGAAACAGGACAGATTAAAAACAGTCTCTGCTCTTGAAAAACTTGTAGACTCGTAGTAAACAGAAGTGACAAAGAATCAGCATCCTTACGTTTCCAAGGAGTGAAGGGAATATAGGGGCTGGAAACTGAGACGCAAGGATCTATAATAGTAAACAGTTCCATATGGCCAGAGGACCTTCTTATCCAGTGGAACTGTCGGGCCCAAGCACAAGGCAAGGTGTGGCCTTGCTCATACCTGCACTATTCATCACAAGGTCCCCTCTTATAAGCTCCATGATAGTCACACATACAACCTTAGTTTGGGGAAATTTATTTTCTTTTAAACCTCCAAAGGTTCTTGTGCTAAAATTTGCCCGGTTCTAGGGTACTATTTTGGAGATAGAAGATGATAAAGAAAAGTTGCCACATTATACCCCAATGCAAAAAAGAGTTACTCCGATAAATGTTAAAGAAGGGAGATTCTTAGTTAGAGGTCACCAAAGATGACTCTGACTCACACTCCACAATGTAAGAACACACAGATTCAGTAGTGGGTTCACAGGAACTTGTACCATACCCATACTGTGGTCCTGGGCGGTGAAGATACAAGAGGAAGAACTTCTGCCAAATGAGTGGCAGGAGTGGGTGATCTGAAGGCGTGACCAGAGCCTGATGGGCCCAGCGGTAAATCAGCAGCCTCTGCAGGGATGGGACAATGGGGAGCTTCAGCTGAGCCTGGGCTTTCTGCAAGAGAGAAGAGGCTTTAACAATCACAAAATAAACACAACTGCAGTTGGCTCTACATGAACCAAATGAAATGTAAACATTTCATTTTAAACTCAGTAAAAAAAAAAATGTTGGCCCAGGGATTTAGCTCAGTGGCACTGCGTCTGCCTTGCAAGTGCAAGATCCTGAGTTTGATCCATGGTACCAGAAAAAAGGGGAGAAAATGTCCTATAAAATTCATTTCTCCAACCCACTAACACTCCAACCTCCCCAGCACTAAGCCATATGCAGGGTAGTTTTTTGCTGTCAAGACATGTCACAGGCCCCAGAATCGAAATGGCTCTTAAGAGTCATCTAATCTAAACTTTACATGTCTGAAATTTCTTTGCACATAAAAAGCTATGAAGTGGGCCAGGGATTTAGCTCAGTGGTACTGCCACCTACCTCACAAGCACCAGGTGCTGAGTTCAATCACCAGTACCCACACACACACAAAACAGCTATAAAGCAAGGTAACAGAATCACACACACACACACACATACACACACACAATCTGACACTCAGCTTTACCAAAGTTTTGGAAATTTAGATTTTAAAAGGACCTCCAAGAATAATGAATTCCTTAAGAGGCTCTGAAATCCAAAAGCTAAGTCTACACCATGGCACCTAAAACAGAAGTTCTTTAGATCTAAAGCTTTTTTCCAGTCTTCGTCAGGCAACAGTGAACCTAACAATCAACAAAGATGTTTCTAAGAAGAAACTCCTAATTACAACCCAGACAAGAGACTTAGAATCTCAGAAGCTGGGGTTGTGAATCTGATTTGTAATAATTTTCCAAGGGATTCTGATACACTTGAGCCATGAGGGCAACTACTTCAAAAACAACAGTGATCCCTTCCCTTGGGCAATGAACACACTCCATGACTACTGGGTTATGACTCTAGTTGTTGAAAGAACTTTGGGGCACTTGCTTCAGCAACACATTTACTAAAACAATCTTGGGCAGTCAAGTATACACTTCAATTACATTAATATTTTAACTATTGGTTTGGTGGTTATGTTTTCCAAACCCACATAACAAAAGAAAACAGTTCACATGCTAAGGTGAAATCTCTTAGCACTAAGTACAAGCCATCTCCTACCACTTGAATAAAGAACTACTATTTGCACCTTCAGAGCTTGGTCAGGGGTAAAAGCAGAGTTCATCACCAGTTCACCCTCAACAACTCTTCGGAGCTGGGAGTCTTCTTCAAAGATGGATTCCATGTTCAGCACGGTCCACGCAAACCAGACCTACAATGACACCAGCAAAGGGGAGAAAAATGATTCACTGACTCCAACTGACACAAAATATCCTGAACATTCACAAATTAAAATCTTTATTCTAGTTTTGGGGAGTAGTTCAGTGATATATCCTTGCCTAGCAAGCATGAGGACCTGGGTTTGATCCCTGCATCACACACACACACACACACACACACACACACACACACACACACACAGACTTTTTTTCCCTGACTGATACCAGTCAGAAGTTTCTAACATTAATACATTTAAAACCTATCTACATTCTTCACATATTTCTAAAATTAGACAAAAATGGCTAACTGGAAAATGTTAAATTCTTTTGGAAAGGCTACTTTAATACAAGGACATTCATTCACTCAAAAGTATTTCCTGAGCAAGCTCTGTATATATAAGTACCAGAAAAGATGGCCAAACATGTGCTCCAACCTTAATATTTTCACCTATTAGACAAGAATGAAATATTAGGAACCAAAAATGTGAAGGGAGCCATGTTGAAATGAGGTGCCGGGCTATCTCAGATAAGGCTCTGTGCAGAGCTCTGCAGGAAAGATTCCTGTCAGAGAACCAGAGAGACAGAGACACAGAGGAAGAAAAGCAGGGATGAGTCTAAATCAAGTCAAGGAGTTGTGTCAATGTGATCACAAGGTATGAGGAAAGGCAGTAAGCAAGCCTAGTAGATAGTAGGATGTACTACTGATTTACATGAAGAAACAGAAGTGATTTTACACACACAAGCTGAGCGTTTTTAACGATTAAAATAATGCCATTTCTGCTAGTGATGACAATAACAACAGCCAATACTTAGCACTGACCATGTGGTAAGCACTGTTGTAAATGCTTTCCATGTAGGTGCAATTACATTCCCATTTGACAATAATATAAGCAAGCTGCCGAAAGCACAGAGCTAACAAATGGCAGAACCAAGATTAAAATCCAGGCCATTTGGCTTCAGAGTATACTCTTAACCTAAGCCAGGACACTAACCTAACCTCGGTTAACTCGTCTATAAAACAGGAATAGTGACTGCATCTCAACAGAAAAGTTATGCCGATTAGGTTAAGAATACATTTATACATAGCAAGTGCTAAATAAAGATTACTGTCAGCTAGTAGTAATCTATTAGTAAGGATAACAATATTAAAGTTCACAAATGTCACAAATGGCCCTCTTAGTAGACTGTACCTGAGTGGGTGTGGCCAGGCCCTCCATAAAGGAAGGAGTGATGTTGCCTGCCACGATCCAGCTCACCAAAGAAGACAGCAGACTCCGGTCACAGTGGTAACCCAAAGCATTCTATACCAGGAACAGAGAAAGGAAGCTTCTTTTTTTAAAAAAAAAATCTTATCAGCCTGGGATGTAGCTCAGCAGTACTGTGCCTTCCTGGCAAGCACAAGGTCTTGAGTTCAATTCCCAATACCGGAAAAGAAAAAAAATCTTATCATTAACTCTTTCAAGAGCATTAGCAATTGTCTTACTACAAGGGAAGATCCTGTTATGACAAAGATTTGAGGAAAGAATCCCGCAGCACCACAGTCCCAGGCAGTATACCACAAATAAATGTAATAAGCAGAGCCTCTTCTGGTTGTCCTCTCCTTTGACTTCCCTGGGATCTGTGCTAGTAGACTATGATTACTGAGATATGACACCATTAAAGCAAAGCTTAAAATAAGTAGTGGCCACCAAGTAATACCAGTAACTGTGTTCAGGAGAATTTTTTAGAAAGTTACTATCTAGCCAACAAATGAAACACAAATTCTCTAACAGGTTACCTTATGTTGCTGGTAGAGTAATTTCTGTACACAGTCTTCCTGCATCAGCTGAAAAGCTGTTTTACACAAGTTATCCATGAGGAAGAGGATGGGCTGTTCTCGGTACCAAAGGTGCTGGCTTATGAGCGCCTGAACCCAGAACTCCAACACAGCAACAGGACCCACTTCATTGGGCTGAGTGCTTACAGATATGTGTGCCTGCAAGAAGCATCTTAGCTAATAAGAAAGGTAATAACCAGCATCCCACTGTTAAAACACCAACAAAATACCATCTACCTCCACTAAAGCCCAAATACATTGGCCTCTGAGACCAAAGCACTGCACCACATGATTCAAAATGACATCATAAATGTGTTGATCCCAGATGTTTTTGGTTGGGAAGATGGACAAAAGTGTACTTAGGGGCTTGCAAGGGCCCTAACCTGGATCATGCTGTTGAGAAGCTTCACGTTCTCCCCATGGCTGGCTCCTGCTAGATGCTGTGCCACTTTGTGGGTGACCTGCTGAGTGACACCCTGAGGTACACCGCTGTCCAAGTGTAGGAACAGAAGAAGGTGTGACAAAAACCTGCCAAGCACAAAGGATCACACACTTTATCTTCCCATCAGGAATCAGAAGAATTGTCAGCAGTTATTTACATATGAGGAAACAGAAAAATGTTAATTGGTCCCATTTTTGGACCATAATGCTATTTAGAGATTCTGATAAATCTTCAGGAATTTCAGAAGAATAAAGTTTTCACATTTAATGTGGGTTAAAAAGAATTCTATTTATCTATAGACGTGTAACGCATAGATCCAACACACTCAAACACAAGCAAATTAAGGATCATTAGAGAAAAATTCCAAAAGGATCATGATTCCCTCCAAACCTCTCTAATTAACAGATTACCTCCACTAATTAACACAGATGTTTTCAAAACTGTTCAGTTCCCAAAATTCCCTGCTGCCTAGGATGTTAGTTTTTACATTTTAAAGTGGGAGAGGCTTCCTCTGGATCCTAACAACTTTCTACTCAAGTCAAATCTGCAGGAGAGGAGCATGGTAAACTATACTTTATGAGTTCTCTCAGGTGATTTTTATCACCAGGCAAGACTGCGACATGCTGAATGAAAAGATACACAACACAAAAACTATGATGCTCCCCTTGCACACCTAAAGTACTACCTAACCCACAGCAGGGCTCCTCCATATCCAGCCCCTGCTCCTTGGATATAGTCTTCCTCCCATCTTCCTATGTATCTTATCTGTCTGCAACACTACACTACACTGCACTACACATACTGTAGGCAATGAAAATGGATGTTTTGGGGCCGGGGATTTGGATCAGTGGTTCTGCCACCTGCCTTGCAAGTGCAAGGACCTGAGTTCAATCCTCGGTACCAAAGAAAAAAAAATGTTATGTTTTGTTATTTTAAAAGGTCAATGCCATTTGCTGCTCAAGGTTAGGACCACCATTCCCAAAGTTTCAGGGAAATAACCACTCTTTAAAATACTAATAAGCTTTATTTGTGCCCCTTCCTTTAAGAACAGTGTTGCATTACATTTATTTGGGTAAATTGTGATTTAACAAATGATTTAAATAAAACACTTGCTTTCACTTAAAAAAAATACTAATAAGCTTTAAATAAGCAATCCAAAGTTAAATGAGAAGAGAAATATCTTTCATGATAAAAAAACTGGAATCATTATGAGTCTCTGTTCACCAACCTCATTTTAAAGTGGGGTACAGAAATTTTCTGCCTCATAAACATACTGCTGAAATACTCCATTTTTAGTTCAGAAACCAGAAGACATAGTCATTTGTAGTCGCTAGGCTGTTTCTCAAGAATGACTCCTGCACCGAGTGAACATACTTACTGTTCATTCTTCAGAAGGTAACACTGGCAAGGGTAGAACAAAGGCAGAATCTTATCCAGGACATGCACCACCGTTCTCAAATGCCTCGACTGGATCAGAGTTCCTAACAGTGGGATGCCCTCTACACAGAATTTCACAATGCTATGGAAAAAGAAAGGACAATAGGCATACAAGGTAGCTAGTTCATAAAATTAAATTCTTGCAGACATTATAGATTATCAGCCTAGGATACCTGGATTAGCTCAGGTCTCCAACACATTTTTAAACCCAATCTCCAGACAGAAACATTAGACTCTAAAAGTACAGATACTTAAAATTTCATCTATATTTTCATTTTACAGATGAGAACAGAGGCTATTATGCTCAAATTCACATAATTTCCTAGGCTGTGGTGAAAGTGTTCTGGAACCCAGGTTTGCAAATTCCTATTTCAGAGCTCCCACTACAATCCTGTTTTGTCTCTCAAACAGTGCTTCTTCCAAGAGTCTTGGGTATTCTCCCTGTTTGGATATCCCCACAAGTTACAACAGCACAGACAAGACTCAAAAATAAACTTAATCCCTCGGTATAAACTAACAAAATTCTTCTAATACCAATTTGGACTAAAAATTTTTTGTCTTTAGTTCACTGTAGAAAATCTAGCCTTAAGAAATAATCTCAAATATAGAAAAAAAAACTATAAAAGATGGTCCATGTAGAGATGTACTTTCCATACTGATTTATGACTACAAAACTCATATACAAAAATGACAAGTATATTTGGAGAAAATCTATTAAATGGGAATCTTACAGCATCATTTTAAAATAGTATATGTGAGGGTAAAGGGCAACATGGAAAAATTTCCACTTATAATGACACTAGGGGAAAAAATATAAAATTTTATACTTGTTGATTATAGCTACTAGTAAAAAATGTTAGATATACCCACGCTTATAATCCCAGCACTCGGAAGGCTGAGGCGGGAGGACTGCTGTGAGTTCAAGACCAGCCTGGGCTACATAGTGAGTTCTAGATCAGTCTCAACTACACAGTGAGACCCTGTCTCAAAAAAGAGAAAAAAAAAAAAAAAAAGTTAGATATTCTGGGCCTGTTAGACATGTCTATTATCCCAGCTACTTAGAAGACTGAGGCAGTCTGAATTCAAGACCAGCCTAAAAATTTAGCTAAACTGTCTCAAAATTCTATAAAAATTAAGAAGGGCCAGGGATAGTGTTCAGTAGTAAATGATATGCCTAGCATCTGAGAACCTCTGAGCCTCTGGGTTCAATCCCAGCATCACAAAAAAGAGACGGGGATTGGGGGTTAAACCAAGAGGAAAAAATATGGGATATTGTCATACCAAAATGTTCACTGTATTAGAATGGTAGAAGTCAGTGGCTTTTTCTGTACTTTGCTAATTCTGTGGCTTGATTGTATTGCTTTAACTCTAGGGGAAAAAATATCACTGCAAAAAATAAAATACTGCAAAGGCTTTGCCATGATGGAGGTACTTAAAGTGTTAGAAGTGAACCACAAAGGAAACAAAATTATACACACATCAGAAATCTAAAAAAGATCAAAGGAAAAACTACTGGATAAAAATAAAGAGAAAAACACAATTATAGTATAAGAAAGATTCTGGATGATTTTCTATTATTCTCCATGTTGTCTGTAATGTTATACTAATATACAAATGACGCCCCTGCCTACGCCACTCCACCAGAAACCAGGCCCATTCATAAGATTATTAAATTACTTCGCTACTCTAGAACACCTACACCTACTCAACCATACTGGAATCAGCCCAAATGGAAATATTTTATTCTCACCCTCATGCACATTCAGGATTCAATAATCAGCACTGAACAAGTACTGTATGTATGTTTAGAAAGAACCCACACCAGCTACAGTCCCAGAATAGAATAAATCATGAAACATGCTCAGAAAGCTCTACTCAAAGAACTCTATTTCATAATTGAAGTGTGTTATATGTATTATAACCCACATAAGTCTCATAAAGTCAGTAAAATATTATTTCCATTTAGAGATGAAGCTGAGATTCAAGAAACTATTAATGACACTAGAGCTACAAAGAACAATGTAAAGTGTACACTCCTAAGGGCCTAAATAACTATGTCTCCTTTACTAGATAACTATCTATCCTTAGAAAACCGCCTTCGATAGCTTTCAAATTTGTCTGTAATTTGGCCCTACCAACCACCTAATCACTTTTGTTCTCCTACCACAATTACGCAGTTCAGTAACAAATGCATTCTCATTTCATTTCCTTTTCTCCTCTTCCCCACTCAGATACTGGATGCTCCTCCACATATTCATTCACTGCATATATCTGAATTTATTGAGTATCTGTTAAGTACAAGTTCCAGAGACACAAAGATAAACAAGACACAGCCCCTACCTTTTACAAAAAAATTCTATGGATTATTAAAAGCTTATTTAACGTGTGTATACTATGTGAGTGCCTCCATATATATATATATATATGGAGGTAAAAGAAGTGAACATGAGTTGATCTGCGCACCACACCACTTCCCCTTGATAACCTTGCCCAGATAAATCAAAGTTTATCTGGATGTGGTGGCACACCATTGTAATCCCAGCTATTCAGTATTCTAAGACAGGAGGATCACAAACTCAAGGCCAACCTGGAAATCTCTGAAAAACCTATTTCAAAATAAGATTTAAAAAACAGGTTACTCATAATGGAGCATGCCTGCAAGCCAACAACTTGAGGCACCACAAATTCAAGGCCAGCCTGGGCTACACAATGAGTTCAAGGCCAGCCTGGACTATACAGTGAGCCCCTGCCTCAAGAAAATACAGGCCTGGAATGTGACTCCATGGTTCAACTGCCAATGTAGAGGAACAATGACAGGGGGTCACTTGGCCCTAATTATCTCTCTATAGATTTAATAGAGGCCTCCAATCTTGAGAGGTGAAAGATGTGCGGCTAGAACACTCTACCTGTGGCCCACAGTCGTCATGGATAAGGCAAGGTAACAGCCAATGGGCATGCCTGCTTTCACCGCCTTCAGGAGAGGATGAAACATGGGTGACTCTGTCATGTCAGGCACAGTGCTGGAGAAGGGAACAGCTGGACATTTCTGTTGCATTCCATAATCGTTTTTATGCAGTTTTAACCTCAAGATCAAATTCCAAGCCCATTGGTTAAATGAGGTCTCAGGAGTTTCTCCGTATCGAACGATACTGGCCAAATAGGAAACCTGAAACATTTATTTCACACCACATTAGTCACATGCAAATTAAATCAGTAAATTTATCTGTCAAATCTTTTTATGATCAATTATGTTTTTGAAAGACGGAATATACTTTTTCTGGCCTGTGATTAATGCTTGTTATACTGCACTAAAGCAACTTCTCCTTCAGCTGACTACTTCCGCTTACCTTCTAGTCCCTTTGTAAACCTGACCTTAACTCAAGCAAAAAAGGAGTGATAGAAAAGTTGATACTCAAGGAATGATGTACTGGTAAGTTTAACAATCAGTTAGGGCGAGGAGTCTCATTTACAGAGTTTGCAAATTGGAGTGGTACAAAAACTCCCAGTACAACCACTTTCAAGCCACCAATAGTTATTTTAACAACCTAGCTTGCAAAGTTCCTGGAAATTTAAGTCAGTTCTTAGCCTGTATGAGTAAGCTCTGGCACATCACTAGAGCTCAATTCAAATTCTGTAATACCAAAATGATTATTAAAAATGCTATTTGTAAAGGAAAAGGTCTTTATCTAACCATAGGAGCCAATTTTAATCATTTAAATTGTCAGGAATGTTCTTAGAAAACCTAAGGATCGATATTGTAACTTCATCTGCCCAGGCCCTTTATAAACAAAGATTTAAGTTTGTAATACATAAGAAGAGGAAATACCTGCTTCATACTTTCAGAAATAAGCCCAGCATACGGTTTCTGTGCAAGATACTTCTGATAAGCTTCAAGAACCATTAAGGCCACATCAGCATGGACTGCTTGATCCAGATGAAGGGTACCCTTTCAAAGAGAAAAACAATCATAAACATACCATTTCATGTTTGTTTGTACTTTTTTTTTTTTTTTTTTTTTTTTTTTTTTT
>NW_022900942.1:38505861-38560351 GCF_012274545.1 Fukomys damarensis | reverse complement strand
CCCAGCGGGCTGTTTGTACTTTGTTTTTTATAATTCTGAACCAAGAATTTGGTAGAATAGTAAGAGATGGTCTTGGATACAGAAACTAAACATTCCAAAAATCATATCCCCTAACAGTGAAGTTATAAAATATAAATGGGAAAAATGAAATCTAAAGAGCAATTACCTAGCATCAAATAGCTCTGAACATGAGTTATCCTCCACTCCAGCTATCTTTGAATAAAATCTCCCATCCCAGAAAGAATTCTGCAAAGACTTTGGGTTGTAAGTTAAGGACATTGCCAACTACGAAAGTGCTTATTATTAATTAAACAAAAAGATATTTGATAGATTAAGTCTATATTCCCTTTTCCTGTTCCATCATCAATGAAAATAAGTGAGACACTCAACAACACAGGTAAGATACTCCTTCAAGAATCTGAGGTTGTCTATGGAATTTCTTATCCAGCCTTTCTTTGCAGCTTTTGAAAAATCCACCCACTAAGCACAGAAAATAACATTTCCAACTCTAACAGTAGTGAGGAGACTGCCACAGAGGAGTCTTCATGCAGCTCTCTGGGAGTGGGAAGGCAGTCAGAGGATGTGGAGGAGAAGAGCCACTGTAGCTCGCACCCATGAAGACTTCGGTGAGAGGAGACCCAGGGGAATCCATGGACAACCCCAAGGAGTAAGGGTCAAAGCTCCCAGGCCTCATTCTGAACAGAGGCATCAGGTTAATGCAAACTCCACGAGACAACTACAAGGATTTAATGACTTGGTCAGAATAAAAGCTGGCAGACAGTTGTAAGGGGCTGAATTCTCCCCAGTTTTCCCTTTAAAATGTTAATATTTTCATCAAGGAGCTAATAAGGCCTATAATGGTAGGAAAGTTTTTAACAATCAAAATCACTTGACATGGCATCTTTGAAGACACATGATATATAACAACCCTTAACAATAAACCAATAACAATGCTGAGTAATTAATGTGTGCCAAAAACTGTCCTTCATGTTTGCATGTCCTCACTTGTTAAATGCTTACAACAACCCCACAAGATGGATCTATTAATGTCAATGCTTACAGAAGAGCAATGGAGGCCCATTGCATTCAGGAAGCTTTCTCGGGGAGCTTCCTTCCTGGTCACACGAGGAAGTAGTAGAGGTTGGATGAGACAGTGGCACACTGGCTCAAATTCAGGCTCATAATTAATATACAGTGTTCTAGAAAACAACTCTGGCAATGGCATGCAAGACAAATTCAGGAGGAATAGAAACCAAGGACAAGAGGAGCAATTAGGAAGAACTGTAGTAACTAGCCAGAGAAAAAACAAGAGACATAAGTGGACCAAAGAATAAAAGGAAGAATTTTCAACATGAACAATACATCTTCATTTACAAGATGTTCACTCCTCAAAACAAAATTAAAGAAAAAGTCCTAAGCTCAGACATGGCTAAAAGAATTTTCAGAACTTGCAAATGATACTCAGAAATGTTAAAAGGTTTAAGAAAATGCTTTCTTAAAGTAGAATTTCCAGTTTCTGCAGAACTTTTTAAACACATACCTGCTCAGCAAATCCCCAATTCAGTCCTTCTAGAATGACACAGGCCAGTTTATTCTTCACTGTTGTCAGGTTATGATTCAATAACCAGTCCCAAATCACAGCTATCTCAGAGGCAGAAGGTTGCCAAAGATACAAAGGCAACTCTTTAAACAAGTATAAAGAAACCTTATTAAAAGAAAACAGTAATAATTAAAACCAGAATTTAGAGACAATCTCATATTGCTAGAATACAATTTATTTTTGGTACCAGGGATCGAACTCGGGTCCTTGTGCTTGCAAGGCAGGTGGTAGAACCACTGAGCTAAATCCTCAGCCCTAGAATACATTTTTAAACTGTTTGTAAATGCTTTTTTTCTAAGAGGAAGTACTTTACGCTAATGAAATAAAAATTATGGGTAAGTAAATGAAATGGATTCAAACTGTTATGACAAAACTACACTTAGCAACCCTTTGTAAAGATCAATAATTTTAAATATGTAAATTGATATGCTTCAGTTTAGCTAAACCACATATTAAGACAGATTTTATTAAAGCTGAGGGAAGGTCACTCATTCAAAACAAAATCAGCACTTTATTTCTTTATGACAGTTGAAAAGCTATTTCTATTTAGCTCAAAGCACTCTGTATGAAGAGGTACAGAAAATAAGAAGTAGATGGGGATACATATGAAATAAGATCCATCAAGAGTGGGTGACTTAAAACTGGATTATGGGTACAAAAAGGTTTATTATACTATTCTTTTTTTTTTTCCTTTCTTTTATTCTGCTTTTTTGAGACAGGGTCTCAATATGTAGTTCAGACTGCTCTGGAACTCACTGTGTAGCCCAGGCTGGTCTTGAACTCACAGCAATCCTCCTGCCTCAGCCTCCCAAGTACTGGGGTTAAAGGCATAAGCCACCACAACCAGCTATTCTATTTTTATATACATTTGAAACACTCCCTAATTTACTTTTTTGTTAGTATGTGTTTGCAATACATGAAATTTACATTCATTTTGCTGGACAGGTACTTATATATAACATAGCTTAATCATTTTCTAGCCCTTTTCTCCTCTACCTACCCCTAAACCTTTCTTTGAATGCCTCATCCTACTATAAAAAGTCTGCTTTTATTTTACTTTTTTTTTTGGTACCAGGGATCAAACTTGGGTTCTTGTACTTTCAAGGCAGTCAATGGAACCACTGAGCTAGATCCCCGGCCCTATTTTACTCTTTATAACTGGGTTTCTCATATGAGAGCAACCAAGAGATAGTTAGCTTTCTGTGTCTGATTTAAGAAATTTAAAAAATCCTGTTTACAAAAGATCAATGGCAACAAATTTTTTAAAAATAACCTATGTGTGCAAAATAAAATAAATCTGGGTTCATTTAATAAAGTTTTCTTTAAGGGAAACTGATTAGAAGAACAATTCATTTCATAATGCCTTGAACAGTGCTGTTCAATGGAAATATACTGCCACATATGAAATAGTAATTTTTCTAGTAACCACCCTCCCTTTATTTTGCAGTACTGAGAATTTAACCCAGAAACTAGAGCATGCTAGGCAAGTGCTCTACCACTGAGGGACATCCCCAGCCCTTTTAAAAAATTCTTTGAGATAGGAGATTTCACTAAATTGTCTGGGCTAGTCTCAAACTTGAAATCCCCCTGCCTCGAGTAGCTAGAATCCTGAGTAGCTGGAATTACAGGCCTGGGCTGCCATGATGTAATAGCCCCACATCTTTAAAGCCAAAAGAAAGAAGAAAAGGTCCAAAAGGGAAGGGGAAGTAGAGAAGGGGGTGGGCGAAAAAACAAGAACCAAGATATATCATGTACAGGTACAAATTCCCAATGACAAATGTGATCATAACGTATACCTATAATGTACCAATAAACTTAATGGGGGGAAAAAGCCAAAAGAAACAAGTAGAATTAATTTTATTGTTTTATTTAATATGATATCCAAATATTTTCACTTCAACATAAAATTGCTTAAAAAATGATTTAGATGTATAAAATTATTTTGTTCATACTATGTCTTAGAAACTCATCAAGTTTCTTAGAGCACATTTCAATTTGAACTACTCCTCTCCTATTTAAGTCATAAATAAAATCTGAATGGTCCCATAATTGTTAAACAAAACTCAGTCTGTTACCAAGACTTTTTACAAAGAAAACTCCTGTTCTAGAAGATTTCACTGGTATATTTTATCATTCAAAGAATTAAGAATAATCTTGCAAAAATTATTTCAAGACAGAAGGAATGCTTCTCAATTCATATATCAGGCTAACATAACTCTACACCCAAAACATAATAATGATAACGAAAAAATTATAGATTAATTGCCTTCATGAATATATGCAAAAAAAATTTTTTTTGTTTTGTTTTTGGTACCGGAGATAGAACTAAGGACCTTGTGCTTGTGAGGCTGGCGGTAGAACCACTGAGCTAAATCCCCGGCCCCAGCAATATTATTATCAATTTGAACCCAGTGATACCTAAAAAGGATTACACATGATCAAGTGATTTTTTTTACTCCATGAAACAGTGATGGTTTGATATTTGAAAAACTAAAACTTGAAATCTGATAGGCAACCAATGTAGTTCATGACATTAATAAAGGAGAAAAATCCTAAGATCATCTCAATGGATGCAAAAAAGTCCTTAAATACTCATTAATTTAAAAATAGCACAGGAAGAGTGATGAGCCTTTTATGCTTCTTAGAATTAGTTTGAGTGTGCATATTACCTACTTAAGGAATAAGTAAAATAAAACAAAACTAGTATAAAATTTTTTTTTAAAAAATAGCAATAACCAGGTGTGGTGGTGCATGCCTGTAATACCAGAACCTTGGAGGACAAGACAGGAGGAACACCATGAGCACAGGGCCAGCCTGGAATACATATTGAGTACAAGACCCACCTGAACTAAACAGTGTCTCAAAAGAATAGTAATTTTTAAAAACAGTAATAATCTCGGCAAACTAGAAACAAATTCCTAAGCCTAATTAGATAACAGCCTTAATGGTGAACTTATTTGTACAGGTGGTGATGAAGACAGAGCCCAGGTCTTGGGCATGCTAGGCAAGTGCTCTGCCCCTGAGCTACAACCTCAACCTCAATGATGAACTCTGAACTCTTTCTCCTATTACAGACAGTGAAGCAAGGACATTCACCCTTACAGCTACTTCTATTCAATAATATAATGAACGTTCTAGCCAAAATATAAAGCAAGAAAAAGAAATGAAAGGCACAATGATTATAAAGAAAGTCTAATTAAGAATTCTAATGAGAATTTTTTCAAAAAAATAGAATTTATGTATTTTAAAATATATTAATACTGTCGCTGAAAGTCAAAGAAATCACTACTTTTACTTGAGATTGTAGAAGATACTTGAATTTCACTAACCAATGTAGAGTGTGGGTTTCCTCGGAAGCGTACCAATCTTTAAAATCATACAGTAAGCCAAAGGAAAATATGACATCAACTTACAAACACAACACTAAGTTTTATCTTCTAGGATCTCCCAAGGAGATTGGTCCTACTCAACAGCTACCTAACCAAGAGTAATCCCCACACAGGATGTTATACCGGGCCTCTCCAACAGAAGCTTATCTTCAGGCATACACCAAGTATGTCAGTAGAAGTTCAGGGACTCTGGCCACAGCTCATTCCCAGGCTGAGGAGCCAGAGTCTAAATCAAGCTAGACCAAAGTCAAAGCCATCATTGTTTTGTCAAAGACATGGTGGGGGGCTTCAAAAACCTTAGCAACTTCACAAAACACAAGAAAACTACACATAAAAATTGGTAGTACAATAATAGCCAGATGTAGTGGTGCATGCCTGTAATTCCAGCACTCGGGAGGCTGAGGCAGGAGGATCACTGTAAGTTCGAGACCAGCCTGGGATACATGGTGAGTTCCAGGTCAGTCTCAACTACATAGTGAGACCCTGTCTCAAAAAACCAAAAAAAAAAAAAAAATTGCTAGCACAGGTATATTACACGTGTACTCTATAAAATCTTGGTACCTATTTTTACATTTATTGTTAAGCCTATTCCTGGATATAGCTTCCTATTAGAAGTACTTTGCCAAATTAAAAATGTATGTAGTTGTTGTTAAAACCAGAAAGACAATAGGAGAAAAACATCACTAACTCAGTCAAACTGAAAGAATCATGTGATTCAATGCACAATTCTCCAGAATTCATTCCATGAGAGTATCTCTCAAAAGCCAACTGCTATACTGAACTACATGTTAATGGCTTTTTACCTCAATGTTTTTCTTAAAAGAGAAAAGTACTTTGTACTGCCACTGTGAGAAATATGATAATGATTCCCCCCAAAATTAAAAATAGAATTATCATATGATCTAGCTATTATATTTCTGGGTATATATATCAAAAAAATAAAAAGCAAGGCTGAAAGAATTTGTATACTCATGTTCATATCAACATTATTGCTAATAGCAAAAGGCAAAGCAACCAAGTAGAAGAATGAAAAAACAAAACATGGTACATAAATACAATGAAAAAATATCTGGGCTTAAAAAGGAGAAAACTGACACATCTACAAATAGATGAACCTTAAGGACAGCATGCTAAGTAAAATAAACCAATCACAAGAGACTACACATGATACTATTTATATAACGTTTCTAAGAATAAGCAGATTTGCAGAGATAGAAAGTAAACTTGCTTAGAGGTGAGGTGGGTGGAAGAACAGGGAACAACAGCTAAGTTTATGAGATTCCTTTGTGAGGTAAAGAAAATGCTCTAAAATTAATTGTGATGATGGCACATAACCAAATATACTAAAATAAATGCACTTTAAATAGGTGAACTCTATAGTTATATGAATTGTATCTCATTAAAGCTGCTTTTAAAAACTACAAAAAGGTTGCAAAAGGAAGTGCAACAAAAGAAATAAACTACATCTATGTTCAACTTAAATTACTACTTTTAAATATTTTACATGTAATATTTTTGTTGTTGTTTTTTATTTTTTATTTTTGAGACAAGCTCTCACTATGTAGTCCAGACTGGCCTTGAACTTGTGGTGATCCTACTGCCTCAGCCTCCCAAGTGCTGGGATTACAAGTGTATGCCGCTGCACCCGACTAATACTTTTATTTTAGACATGTACTACTTTTAATTTTGCATTTGACTGATTTCAATGGGGCCTTCTTTCTCAGTCACAGTTGTTTCCTCCAAGTACATATAAAAATTATGAAAGCCAAGCCAGGTGTGGTAGCATATGCCTGTAATTCTAGTACTCTGTGAGGCTGAGGCAGGAAGATCTCAAATTTGAACACTGCCTTGGCAATTTAGCAAGACCTTGTCTCAAAATAAAAAATAAAGCCAAGGATTTAGCTCAGTGGTGCCACCACCTGCCTTGCAAGCGTGAGGACCCAAGTTTGATTCCCAGTACCATAAAAAAATTAAAAATAAAAATTATAAAATGGCTGGGGATGTAGCTCAATTTCCAGTATTACGGGGGAACCCCCAAAGAATTATGAAATCCAAACAAATTATGAAATAAAAATTCCCAATTAATGATCACCTAAAAGACCTGTTATTGAGGACATTGGGAAAATGGAACTCTTGAGATTTGAGAGAGCCAATCCTAGCTGTTTAGAAGCAACAGCTAATCCCAAATTAGCATTGCACGTGGCACAGAACCTGTCCTCCCAATGCACCCTTAAATGACACCATCATTCCCAACAATCTTCTATTTTTGCCATCACTCCATTCTTCAGGATTAAAAATGATGACAACACCAACAAACAGTCAGTGCCCTTACCACTCCAACCTGGTCGATGGTCTCTTGAACTCTGTCCAAAAGGAAAGAAATGATCTCAGGGTGAACAGCTGTGATGGCCCCCAAAAGTTCTCGACCAACTTTTGAAAAAGTCTCTCTGGTGGAGAGGCTGACGTAAGACACCTAAATGGCGAGTGGGAGGAGAGACAGCACATTTAATAGCAATTATCAATCAAAACACATTTCCATAGTTTCTTTAAACAAAACAAAAAGAATCTAACACTGAGCCTCAGTTAACACTATGTTCAGAAAGCTGTCAAAACTCCAGACAGCAAACTGTCTGCCCTGAGGCTGGAAGGTGGGAATAAAGGGATTGCTGGAAATGCTAACTATTCATAAAAATGGCATCGAGTGCTAGATTAAAACGAATATCCCAGCTGGCCACAGTGGAATATGCCTGTAGCCCCAATAACAATAGAAAAGGAGGACCACTTGAGGAGTTTGCAGCCAGCCTGAACAAAAGAGCAAGACACTTACCACAAAAAAATAATAATAAAAGTTTATCAGTAGCAATGAAAAAGTCCCTTTGATATTAAAGCTTTTCTTATTTTCAGGAAATCACTAAAATGATGAAAGTCATCATGCATTTCACAGAAATAATCTCTCCTACAAAATAAGATCCCTAACTACAAGAGAGTCTGAAATATCAATGTTAACTAACTCCTCTTGAACAACACCTTTCCAACTATAGTTTACAATCAATTCATGTCAATGGCCAGCATTTTAAAAATACAATAAAATAGAACAGAGAAAAGAATAGAAAAATATAAGAATGCAAGAGCTTCTAAATTAGTCTGAATTTTAGAGCTTCTAAAATATCAACATTAACTAATTCCTCTTGAACTCATCTTTTCAGCTACAGTTTACAATCCACTCATGTCAATGACCAGCATTTTAAAAATACAATAAAACAAAACAGATAAATAATAGAAAATAAAAAGAACAGAAAAACTTAAGAATGCTCCATAGGGTAGGGGTGGTGATGCATGTTTGTAATCTCAGCTACTAGGGAAGCTGAGGCAGGAGGATTACAAGCTTTAGGCTATGCTGGGCAACTTAATGAGAACCTGTCTCAAAATAAAAAGGGTTAGAGATGTAGCTCACTGCTACAATGCTTGCCTAGCACATGAGAAACCATGAGCTTTATCCCCAGTATTGTCTTCCCCCTCTCCCAGCAAAAAATGCATCACAGAAAAATTTATTGTTTCAATTACATACATAGGGCCAGACTGTAATATATAATGTAGTTTTACGTGACTCTTGGTCAAAACACCTGAAACACTATTTAAGAGTATAAAATACTGCTTCAACAGATCTTGAAAATGTCATTTAACACATGTGAAAATTCATCTCTTCCTAATTTTTCAGACCATGAAGACAGTCTGGAATTCCAGGTCCAGCAAGGTCTTAACCTCACATCCAGTTATGAAGTATCAACACAATGCACTTCAACTTGCAAAGATCTTTAGGCCACCCAAGTCTATCATCCTTAAACTGGTATATTGGGGGATGATAATAAACTCAGGGAGAATCTTCTTTCAAAAGTAGAAAATGAACTATGCAAGGATCTCATCTCAGCCTGTCATTTCATAAATGAGGAAGAAGGAGTCCATGTGGTACTAAGTTTTCTTTCCTTTTCTTTCTTTCTGTTTTTTTTAAAGACAGGGTATTTTTAGTCACCTTCCCTTCACTGGGCAATATATACCTGCAGCTTAGAGGATTTACTTAAGCTCCCAGTTTCAGTCCACGGTTGGCTGGCTCCAAGACAGAAGTACCATGGTGAATGTGGCTGGGTCTCAGCCTCCCAAAGGGATTACAGGCATACACCACCATGCCCAGCTATAAGATTTCTTTCCTAATATACGATGGGTAGTTCATAGCAAAATTAAACCAAAACTCAGACCTTCCAATTCTAAATTAAATATTTTTTCTACCATCTCATTTAAACTTGTTCGTAGGTTCAGTTTCTGTTACTGGCAGGGTAAAGAAATGGAAATTGCGGGGGGGAAAGTAGACAGTGAGAGAAACAATATAAAAACTCTAAGTGCCAACCTGTGCCACAGTCTCTTCCTAGGAAAAGAATACTCTCATGTATCAATGTTAACAAAGAGTAGAGGGAAATGGAACGGTGTAATTCATGCTCCAAAATTCCCTATAGCAAGACAGAGTTCCTTTGATTTTCTACCCTCTTCCATGACACAGACAGACAGTACCTAAGTATGTCATAGTTTTTGTTTGTTTGTTTAGAACCAGGGATCAAACTCTGGACCTTACGCTTGCAAGGCAGATAGCAGGACCACTAAGCTAAATCCCCGACCCAGTATATGATACTTTTAAAAAGCAATACCAAAGGAAACAACAACTGGACAACACAAAAGAAATCATTTTTTCACTAATTTATAAAACTTCATCTTCTAACCTCATATATCTCCAGAACAATAATTTTTATGAAGTCTTCATCCACATTGGTTCTTCTGGCCTGAGCCATCTGAGCAAAGGTAGTCAGAAGGCAAATTTCTTCTGAGCTATTCATGGAAGAAAGATACTTCTCAAAGTTCGCAAAATGTTCTGGGTCTGCAAGTTCATATCAAGAAAATTAAAGTGGAGAATGAATAAATTTATATATTTTCTTTACTATTCCAGAAAGAAAAGATATTTAGAAATATTTAAAGATATAGAAGGTCTTTTAAAGATACCAGGAAGAAAACTGGACCATATGGCCCCTGAACTTACAACAAACTCTAAATATAATGGAGCCTCTGAGGAGACATTTAACATCTCCAAACCTCAGTTTCTTCAACAGTCACAAAAGGTCATTCCAGAAAATTAAATGCCATGTCACTGGTAAAGTGCTTTGTTAACTGCAAAACATCACTACTGTCACCAGGTGAATCCCTTCAAAGCTCACACTGCTGACTTCACAGGCAACCTGAAGTCTTTCAGTAATTCGCAGGAATGAAGACACTCCAGTGAACTGCCTCAAGTAGCAAGTGACTCAGTACAGAAACCCAAATAAAAGATACTGGCTTAAAAATGAAGGGAAGAAACAAAAAATTAGTTACAACCATGTCTGAAATACTGACATACACAATGTTTTGTCTTGGTTTCAAAAGGCACTGTGAAAACAATATTTTGTCGCTAGGAGGCAGTATTAACTTTGTAATACATAACAGAAAACTAGACATTGCAAAAGGAAAATTTTAGAAAGAAGAAAAAACCCCACTTCAGAAATATATTCCCAAATGGAATTTTCACAGTAAGGTAACAAGCCAACAATTCTTTTCATACATTTATGCATTTGAGAAATCAAAGATAGTTCATCAAATTTCCTGTATTTTCAAATAACTCCATGGGGCACTTATCAAACCAATTTTCATTTCCTTTCTTGCAACTGGATTTATAATGGAAATTACTACACAGAACATTCTTAAAATAATGGAAACTGGAATTATCATTCTAATTCAGAATGTCTTAAGGTACATTTAAGGGAGAGGCTTTGCATTTTAAAGAATTCTACAAAAAGAACAAATGGGAAAGAGAACTTTCAAATTAGCTTTTCAAACATTATTTTGAGAACAAACAACATAAGCACAGTTATATATTTATCAAATTTATTTGATTCTACTTTACTTGTAGTCATGATGCTGATCATACTAGAAACAAAAAGAAGCCAAGGGTGGGGGATTTAGCTCAGTGGCTCTGCCACCTGCCTCATAAACACAAGGACCCAAGTTCGATCCCCAGTACCAAAAAAAAAAAACCCCAAAAAGATAAAGAAGCCAGATTAAATCAGGCCAATTTTTAATAATCACTGTTGAGAAGTCTACTAGTTAAAATTAACAGTTAAAATCTGTTATTTTGGAACTATAATTTGAGGATCACTTCATCTCCATTACCTCAGCTAAATGAGAACTGACTAAAAGGAATATGAACTTCTAATATTTATTAAATACAAAACATGTTAGGAAAGTAAAACAAAAAGCCATTGGCTTCTACAAACAGTAAAAATTAAACCTCCCTTGGGTCAGGGATTTAGCTTAGTGGTTCCACCACCTGCTTCACAAGTGCAAGGTCCCAAATTTGATCCCCTGTATCAAAAAAAAAAAAAAAAAAAAAAAAAAGCCTCCCTCAAAAAGACATTTAAAAGTCCAGGGATTTAGCTCAGTGGTTCTGCTGCCTGCCTTGCAAGCACAAGGACCTGGGTTTGATCCCTGGTACCAAAAAACAAACAAAAAAAGACATTTAAGATTTTACAAATGAAGGCTGGCATGGTGGCACATGCCTGTACTGTCAGCACTAGGGAAGCTGAAGCAGGAGGATCACTGCAAATTCAAGGCCAGCTGGGGTTACATAGTTCAAGGGCAGTCTGGAATACCTAATGAGACCCTGTCTCTCTCACACTCACACACACACACACACACACACACACACACACACACACAAACAAAAGAAGACATTTTTAAATAGTAAATTAAAACAAGAGGACCAAATGCAAAGAACCTCATGATTCAAACTTAATAAGGCAAATGAAACTTCTCTACTATGACACAGTAACTTGTGTGGCGGGAGATAAAGGCCATAAGACTGAAGAAGGTAAAAGGGCTGTAAGAGCCTAGAATCCAGAGCAACAGCTTCCAGCACAGGCCTGAAGCTCTATGATAAGGCCAGGCTGGACCTCCTGACCTAGAATCACTTCAATTACAGGGCAGAGCTGCTGAATAGTACGTGTGCCACAGTGCATAACAGGGGCTTGGCAGATGGTTAAGTACTCAATAAAGAGACCTAACCAAGACTGAACTATGTAAGTGTTCATAGGTGCTGCTAACCATCCCAAACACAGCTAAAGGAAAAGTCTGTTTTCTGTGTTGTACTGTTTCACCCCCACATTAGCTGCCATGAAGCAGACAAAAGCTGTGAAATGCTCTCACCTTGTTCACTGGCAGACCTACTCCAACCATGGGAACAATCTAATGCAAGAACCTCCCAGCACAATACAGAAGCATTTTATGAAGAAGAACAACATGAAGGAGTTCAGCGCTACCTCTGTACAAAAATGGAGAAAAAGGGTCAGGGATTTAGCTCAGTGGTGCTGCCACCTGCCTGGCAAGCACAAGGTCCTGAGTTCAATCCCCAAAACCAAAAAAAAAAAGGAAAAACAAAAGTAGATTCATGTATAATACCAAAACAGATGGGGGAAAGGGGTAGAAACAAATGAATACATCAATCTAGAAAAGGAAAAATAGAGATAAAAAAAACTATGAAAGTCTGTAAAACCTCTTTGAAAATAGCAGAAGTTCAATAATTTTTAAGATTTTCAAAAAATTTATGATTTTAACTGATATACAGGTTTGAAATTTTGGAGAATAGAATTCATTTTTGGTATGTTTGAAAAATCTTGTTAAAGACAGGGACAGTGGCACATGCCTTTTATAATTTCAGCATTCTAGGAGAGGCTGAGGCAAGAAAATCTCAAGTTCAAACCCAGGCTGGGCAACTTGGTGTGACTCAAATAAAAAAATGAAAAATTGATAAAAATAAATAAAAAGGCTGGGGATATAGATCACTGTGAAAGCCCTGGCTAGGCTCTACCAAATTTTTTAAATATACAAGATAATTGTTTAAAATCATTATAGTATATGTACAAGTAAATAGTCTGATTTTTTTTCAACATTGAAACAAAAGCAAAAAAATTAATCATGTTGCCATGAGATTAGAACTTTATCAGGTTTTCAACAAAATTAATTATTTTAAAGTAAATTTACCTACCTCCTTATCTACTTTCTAAGAAATATAACATATTCTTAAAAACAGCAAAAAAAGATAGTGGAACAACTGGGCACAAAACTTGAACAAATTTCCAGACAATCAATACATACTTGTTAATCCAACTAGAATAATTTCATACATAAAAAAGTGATTCCTAGGTCAGGAAGTTCATTACTGTGTTTATTCAATTTAGATTTCATATATGCCAGCTTCTACCTAATAAATTCAAACAGTGAAGTAGATCCTCAAATTTCAAAATCAGCAGAGTAAAACACTCTCTTAGTTCCTCTAAAAATAAAAGGAATAAAGCCATGAAGACACGCACAAAGGCAGGGAAAACTAGAGCCACCTGCTCTGGAGAAGCTGTACCTTGAAGCTGCCTCTTGCACTCGGCAGGCTGGGGGGCGGAGCCAAGCTGCTGCAGGTTCCCATGCTCCACCTGGTGCATGAGGTAGAACAGCTTCCAGAGCATCTGTGCAGACAGCGTCCCAAAGGGCATTTCAGACATAAAAAGCCAAATGCCAAGTCTGTGTGATTTAAAAAAGCAGAATTCTGAATATTAATTAGTTTCACCATACTAAGAAAGTAGAAACAAACCTTTAGCTCTCACAGATAAAACTTTTTAAAGCACAGTGCCACAACTTTTCTAACATGATTGGTCATAAGCACCTCAACAATGGATAATTATAATGCCAAATACTCATGAAGCATTCAGTCTATGCCAGGTACTGTTCTGATTGCCATGTCACATATAAATGAAATACACACACACACATACCCCACGCACAAACACACAAAACGTTAAATATTCCTTATCCAAAATTCCAAAATGCTTGGGACCAGAAGTGTTTCAGATTTTGAATGTCGGGGGGGGGGCAGATCTGCATATATAATGAGATATCACTCATGGGACCCAAATCTAAACCCAAATTCATTTGCTTCATATATACCTTATCACATAGCCTTGCAGGTAATTTTACACAATATTTTTGGTACATCTGTTTTGACTTCAACCTAGCACAAGATATCAAGTGTAGAATTTTTCCACCTTTAACATGTCAGCACTAAAATGTTTCAGATTTTGGACTTTTTCAGATTAGAGATATTCAATTTGCATATAATATCAACTCATCCCATCCTAAATAATACCAATAGTTATTGGTATTATTTCCAATTTATACATGAGGCTATTAAGACACAGAATAGAAAAGGGACAGATGGTTTTGAACCAAAGATTCTTTTAAAATTTGAGCTATCCAGATGGGGTGAGTGTTAAGCTGTATGCATTTTTATGTGTACACAAAGACATGAGCAGTGGGTACGGGAAAAATCAAAACTGTCCAGTGGCTCCTCCCTGATCATTGAATGAAGTTCAAACATCTTGGTGCCATATTCAAAGTCTCCACGTTATAATAGCTTGGCCTCATATTTCCAGCCCAAGTCTTTTGTGACAATCCACTATACCTCAGGCAATATCCTTCCATTCAGGACACCTTCATCTGAACTACACTTCGGCACTATTGCAGAACTCCATTCATACCTGATTTTGGCATTACCATACCTTTCACTAGTTGTTCTTACATTGCAGTGGCCAGAAAAATCACCTGGAGACTGTAAAATACAGATTCCCAAGCCCCGCCTACAGATCCTAACTTTGTAGGTCACAATCGGGACCCAAGAGTTTGCATCTGTTACATTCATCCTTGGTGACTCAGACTCCTATGAGTCTATTCCTCTTCTTTCTTTTCTGAACTCAGGACTGAATCCCGGGCTTCGTGCAGGCTAGGCAACTGCTCTAGCACTAAGCTATATCCTCAGCTATTTTAAAACTTTATTTTGAGATAAGATCTCACTAAGTTGCCCAGGCTGGCCCAACTTGTGATCTTCCTGCTTCGTCTCCTGAGAAGCTGGAATAACAGGCATGTGCCACCAGGTCTGTCTTAAGATTTCAGTCTTAAACCACACTGTGAGAAAATATCCTCAGTACTATAATTTACAAACACAGACTAGCCTACAACAATTTGAAAGCAGAAAGTCCTGTTCATTTTTATTTTAACCAGTTTATAACCAAGGACTTGTATTTTAGTATTTGTGCTGCTGAAACAAGCACAAGGGGCCTGTATTTTAATTATGTGCTACCTAAAGCAGTAACTCAAAAACAACCAACACTTAACAGATGTTTATTAAAACACTGTGTGAATATTTTCACTTTTAAAGAAATCTTTAAAACAAATAGGAAGATGTTCAAAACTTTGAGATATTTTGAGCACAGCTAGAAACTGACAAATTACAAAGGAAACAATTTTATTAAGAAAAAAATAGGCTGGGCACATGCCTATCATCCCAGCACTCGGGATGCCAAGGCAGGAGGATCCCCGTGACTTCAAGACCAGCGTGAACTAGACAGCAAGATCTTTTCCCAAAAAAAAAGGACAGAGAAATAAAAAATAAATGAATAATAATTGTCTACTCTTCCTCTATGAATCTAGGCCCACTACAGTGGCCTAAGCCCACAGTGACCTAGAGAAGGAACATCTAGACTCCTGAGCAAGAGGGGAAGAAACTGTTCTAAGATTTCTGTTTTATGAGTTAACCATCCTAACACTTCACATGGGATTTGATGCTGTAATAAAACAGATCCCAATATAATAAAGGGATATTGTAGAGGCCAAGAGAGTAAGGTCACAAAATGGTATAGTTCAGACTGTATGGCAGATATATAATAAATGTGACTTAGGTTTCTGTTGTTTGTCTTTTGGTTTGGTTTGGTTTTAAGGGAAGAGGATCACTGTCATAAGTCTCCATCAGACTGCCAAATGCATTTAGATTTCATGGCTTCAAATTATCTGATTCTCATGTAATATATTTCCTAAAATAAATCATATTTAAGTACAATAGCTCTCAACATTTAAAAATTTAAGACAATTATCTTCGTGATTGTATAAATAATGTTATGAAATCACAGCTCCCTTTATAAAATCTAAATAGCTTGGGTAAAAGCTTTTTCCACTCAGTTAATCAAGCACAAGAACAAATGCCAGGTAGATGGAAGGCTCCTCCCTCACAACACAGGCACCAATGGGAAGGGCAGCAGACCATGTCTGGTGCACCCGAGGAGACCACCAAATTTATGATACACAAGTAGCAAGAGTAATCTAAAGACAGATTTCTATGTCCAAGTTCTACTGACATTAAATTCATTCCTTCTGTGTGTCTAAAAGTTTTCTCTAAGTCTATTCTTTATTTGAAACCATATTAAGAAAAACCATTTACATGTGAAAGGTCCTTCCTGGTTTAAAAAGTATTTCTACGTGTCAATGCAATGTATTCTTGTAACATATCCATGAGGTCAATAGAACAGTAGTATCAAATTGTGTCTATTTTATAAAATAAATAAAGTAAGACCAAAAATATTATAGGATTTGCCCAGGGTAAATGTAAATGGCAGACTAGATTCAAACTTGCTACATCCAATGAACTGGTGACTGAGTCAAGAAAGAGTACAGAAGGAAGAGTAGAAATGACTAGCTCAGGAGAAGACAAAAGTAGGGGAGGGCTAGTAGGTCATGACCAGACTGGGAGAGGACAGAGGCCAGCCTGCATCTCCTAGAGAAGAAAGAGCACTATCCTTTGGCAGAATCTCCTGCTACACTTGGCCAGAAGCTCAGAAAAGGCAATGAGGATACACAGCTATGCCCCTTGCCTATGCCTGAAGTATATCCTGGGCTGAAAGAAGCAGCCCAAACAGAATACTCACAAGACAACATTTACAGAGTCAAGATAAGACCAAGAACCGTGTAACGTTTTCTGTATTTTAAACCACAACAGTAAGCCAATCATGTATACCAGGTACTGTATTAAGTATCTACTGTGTCTCAGAGTAAGCATGGAAATTCACTGTGCAATGAAATTCATTCTTGTTTTCCCCTGCTTACTTATGGCTGCCCTCAGTTCAGGGGTGGAAAAATTGAGATATCAGGCTTGAGTTATTTTAAGACAGTCAGAAGCCTGAAACATTATTTCAGCCCACAAAGACCACACTACAGATAGGGAAACTAAGGCCCAAGAATTTGCCCAAAATAAGAAACAGATGAAATATACTAAGACATTACTATAGAAACCCTCTTTAGTGAATGACTTTCTCTCTGATCTTTCACTAGCCAAGAAGTCTCACCAGTTATCATGATATGTCTTACCTTTTGGCTTTCAGCACATATAGGACAGCTCTCAAAAACAGCTCATCAAATTCAACTTGTAGCTTCTCCATGGAATAGGGCTGCAGGGCCGCTCCCATGCCTTCATTGTGGCTCACAAACTGTGCCCAGTGGTCACTCACATAGCCAAGGGTCATCCTGAACACGAGGAAAGACAATTCAGCTTTCCATTCACTCATTAGTACCAGCACCTTTACATCACCTTTTTAGGGTTAATGCATTTAAATGCATATTTATTGAGCACCTACTATTTTCCAGGTCTCAAAGGTAATATATTATGGAAAAAGAAAAAAACCTCCTTCCTGAAGCTTGCATTTATTGAAAAGCGAAGAGACAACAAAATACATAGTCTGTCACATAGCTGCCAAGTGATATTGAGAGAAGCAAAGCAGGAAAGAGAAACAAAGTATGTCTGAAGATGAAGGAATATGTTGGGCTAAGCAAGATAGCTGGGAGTAAGAGAGGTCTCACTCACTAAAGGGGAAATATGGAAATATGTTCTGCAACTGAAAAGTACGAGAGGAACCTGTGATGAATACAAGGAAAACAAAAACAAAGAAAGAATGATCATACACATAATATTCAAACATGTAAGTATTTACATAATAATAAGCCCCAGTGGTGACCTACAAAATCAGGTGGGGCTTAGAACTGTGTATTTTAGAGAGCCTCCAGATGACTTTTCTGTCTACTTCAATGTGGGATCCACTAATGGGAGGTATGGTAAGGCCAAAGTCAGATACGAATGGAGTCCTGCAGTAATGCTGAGAACAGATAAGGGTGTCCTGAATATTGATCTTAAGACAATAATGTCTTTCTTTTACTCAAAAAATAAAATGACAAAGCACAGTTCTAGTAAGCATGCAATCATACATCATATATGTGGTCTAAAAAACAAATTTTATGTGGCCTTATTTATCAAACACAATCAGAAGATGAATAATTGAATGGGCTTCTGATAAAGAGACTTTTAGCTTTTAAGAAATTAATCTCCAGGGCTGGAGATTTAGCTCAGTGGCACCGCCACCTGCCTCACAAGTGCAGTCCCAAGTTCGATCCCCAGTATCAAAAAAAAAAAAAAAAATTAATCTCCAGGTCACCAGCCACCCCTCCTTCCACAATCTCATTTTCCTCACCCTCTTCCAAAGGCATGTGAGATTTCTGCAAGTGACACCCAGCCTGTGAAGGCATTCTGGCCTCACAAATCTGACACATACCTAAAATAAAAATATCCTTTACCTGGCCTCATAAAACTGACACATACCTATAATAAATGAATAAAAAACAATTTTTCTGGAAACAAAAGGGAAGGAAAGTTTTGTAGTTTTATGAATCTGTTTTTTTCTGGAAGAGGTTGGGAAAAAAATAGACTATGTATATGCTATAATGATCCTTTATTGTTGACAAAAAGGGTAAGGATGATACAAAATTAATTCAAAAATATATTCTCAAAATAATATATATATATATAATTATAATAATAAACTATAAACCACTTTTCAGTCAAATACTATATAGTAATGCTTTCCCAGTTCAAATATAGTGGCCACTGATTAAGATTTTGCAATTCCTAAAATGTTACCTACTACAAATTAGAATAAGAATAAGAGAGAAAACAACAACAAAAAAATAAAGATACAAAAGAGCCATGACCAATTTTCAATATCTAAGTTTCAGTACCAAGGTAAAAGCTAGGAGGCAGACAAGACTTAAAGGACACAAAAGAAGCAAAAGAAGCGTTTGCATTGACCCTTCTCTCCAGCTCAGACTTCAATTCAGCTGCAGCTCTGAGGATCTTAACTCCAAGAACAACTGCCTAGCAAATTTGTTGAGGATGAGATAATTAACTAAATATTTTGAATGGAAGCATCCACAAAATTCTATCTGGTACATGAAAGGGAAAAAATTAATTTAGGGAAAAGAAGACCTAGGTATAAAATGCCTGTCATCCCAATTACACAATATCTATGACTAACCAAGGTGAAAGCAGAGAAGAAGGCACCCACAACACTATCACCTGATCAGATAACCAATGCGCTTCACAAACTGCCTGTAGCGTGCTCTGTTAAAGGTTTCTAATCCCACAGCCAAAAGTTCCACTAATGAATTGGCAAAGGCAAAAATTTTCATCATCTCTTGAGGTCTTGTTGTTTCGGGCAAATAATCACCTAGAAGTTAATTAGATAAAAAGCAAAAAGTATAATTATTATGAAAAAACAGTGAAAGATACAGATGTTAAGTACTTTAATGAAAAACAAAGCCAAGATGGAAACAAATTTAAAATCCCACTACTCGAAACAAAGTAAATATAAAAAATAAGGTATTTAATCTGGGCAACATGCAAACTAGTCATCCTTCTCACAGTTAAGCATTAAGTGTGAAATTATAAGTACAAAAGAAAGGAAATCTACAACACACAGGAATAGGAAAACCTAAATCAGAAGCCTACACAAGTAAGACTGGATGCTTCCTGTATGGAGCCTGCCATTACTACATTTTATTTATTACAAAAGAAACTGGTCTACCTTTTGCTTTAAACCCAAGAAGATGCTGAAAAAGTTCATGAAATGGAAACTGTGATAAAAGGATAACCAAGTCATCTTCATTAAGAAGAATCCAACTGGTTTCAGGGTCTTCATCCTAAAGGAAAAGATGCAAAGTCATGCGGGCTGATTTGTTCAACACATTACGGAGTTGGAGGAGTTAAATTATCACACATGTGGTAGACATCATCATGATTCCTCATGGACTTTTCCTCAAGGACTGAGATTTATAGCCTCAGTTCCACAGACAGATTGAAAAGGCTCTGAAATTGCAAGCCCAATTTCATATGCATCTGGGTCATGTTCATTCTTCAAAAACTAAAACAGCTCATTAAATTTCTACCCCAACAAGCAGTTAGTTCCCCAAAACAAGCATGGTATAAATTATGGTCAAATAATAATTATCTAATTTTTTTTCACTTTGTGAGATTTTTTGTTTCTTTTTCTTAATCTTATTCCTCAACATCCAGAATACTGCAAATACAGGCATGCACTACTGCATCCAGCCTATTTTTTATTTTAGACAAGGTCCCCCTATCTCACTAAGTCACCCAGGCTAAACTCAAATCTTACTTGATTTGTTAAGGGTTTTTTCCCCTTCTTATTTTTAAAATGCCAAGAAGGAAAGGAGGGAAGAAGAGAGGAAGGGGAAAGAGAAGAGGAGAGGGAGAGAGACGGAGAGAAGGAGGAGAGAAAGAAAAGGAAAAAGAAATACATAAAAATAAATTTCCAACCCAAAGAAGATACCTCCCCCCAAAGAAATTCCTTGAGCATGGAAACCTTACTATACAGCTCAATGCTGTGACAATATCAAGTGGAACCCAAGTTATTTTCCCTATCATTTTCTTTCCCCCAAATCAAGGTCTACTGCAGTACACAACCAACTCATTAGGAAGCAATTAGCATTTGCTCCAGATGACTGAAGTTCAGCTGTCAATTAGTGTTGCAGAAAGCAGGACAAAAATACCAAAGAGCACACAGAGAAATTATCTAGGGGATGTCTTTGAGATCTTTTTGTTTGACTTAGAGCCCTAAAGTCATCTTGATAACCAACTTAATCTATGTCCTAAGACATACTACATTTAAAAGGGAAGGAGGTAAAAAGATCCACAGTGAAGAATGTGGAGAACCATAGATCCGCCCCTCCGCCATTTTATGATATAGCCTATGAAGCCATTTTGTATTAGGTTTAGTTTTCCTGTATATATGTTCCCATGGGTGTTTGATGTATCCTTATAAGGTAATAATCTGTTCTGTGTATGCTGATTGGTTGCATTATGGTATATATGTTGCCACCCCTTCCGGGCGAGGAGAGCGGGGTAGAGATCCGGAGATGAGGAACTAAAGTAAACTCCTTGTGTATCAAGTGTGTGCCTCTTTGCTCACATGTCGCCAGTTCAGGCCCCTGTAGTCGCAGACCGAGTTGCCCAAGGCAATCCGGCTCGCGACAAAGAATATATCACCTTGATTTCAATAAACTAATGTAATTCATTCACCATTTCCTTACACTATGCATTTTATCTCCTGAGGTATATGGTACAATTCAGAAGTAATTCGTCCCCCATGGTTCATGTGTTGGGAGTGTGGTCCCCAGGATGCCAGTATTGGGAGGCAGAATGAAAGTATAAGCAGTGAAGTCCAGTGTTAGGTCCTTAAAACACTCAGGGTGCTGCCTTTGGAAGGAATTAAGGAAGTTCCTATAGGACCCCTTGGTAGCCGCACAAGAGTTGTTACAAGAAGAGCAAGCTAACCTCATCTAGAGCTCTCTGTCTTAATATTTTGAGATGTGATCCTTTTTCCTCCATGCACTCTACCGTCTCATCTTCCATCTTCCAAAACAGCTAATTAAACTCCCTTTCTTTATAAAATTAGCTTAGGTATTTCATTACAATAATTCTAAACAGACTATTACAGTGGCCAAAATGGCTAAGAAAGTCTCAGATATTCCATTTAGAGCAGCAGTTCTCAACTCTGGGTGTACATTAGGATCACCAGGAAAGTAGTGAAACATCTGAATGTGTGGGTTTGGGCTGGGACAAAGGTGTAAGTTATCCAAGTGATTCTAATATAAAGTTTCAAAAACCACTGATCTGGATTATCCAGAATGCTTTCCTCCCCACAGCTTTTTCTGATTCAACAGCATTCCTAATTCTCACCAACTGTCAAGTTCTCAAACTCACTCAACACTGAGTGAGTACTAACCAGGAGCAAGGTACCAATGCAAGGCCATTAGAAACATTCGTCTCAGACTAAACACAGAATGCCTACCCATCCCCCAAAAAAGACTGCTCTCTTAAGAAAGACCGCTCTGGAAAAACATACTTTAAGGACCACACAAGCTCCAAAGAAGCTCTCTTCAAGAAGAAGGCTCGGTCTCTGGCAAAGGTGTTTGCATTTCCACATCATTTAGCATTTACTACCACTTCACCACCTGCTGCAAGCCTCAGAGGGAATAAAACAACTGTGAAGGGGCTGCCCATTTCTGAATGTGCACTTGGGAAAATACAAAGACAAAACCCTCACAACTACTGTTGCCATTCTGAGAAATGTCCACTGCCCATAAAGACAAGAAGATTGTGTAAATGTGATGGCTGGCTATCCTAGATAAGAACATCAAATAAGGACCTGGACCAGAACGAAGCACTAGAGCTGATAATTAGCTGGAGGAAAAAATTTTCAAATACATTAATCTCATATACAGTAGAAAAATTAACAAGTGTTATCTCAAGCTAGATTTTGGCCATTAAATTCTCATCAAAAATAGAAAACTAGTTTCTCCTTTTCAAACAAGAAGATCCAAGGAAGTTTATCAGCATCAAGGCAGAATCCTGCTCAGCCCAGCTGCTCATTATTCAGACTCAAACTATCTATATCTCAAACCCCCATAACTTGTAGTATATAAAAGAAAACCCTCATATAAATTTCATTTAGCAAGGCTAAATTTTATTTCCAGGTTCCTCCTCCCAGCTGAACACAAGGCTATTCTATAGAAGGGGGTAGCATAGCACAATGGCTCTGGCTCTGGAGGACACCTATTTAACGACTGGACGATCCGAGACAAGCTACTTCAGTTCCCTGCACTTCAATTTGTTCACACGTAAAAAGAAAAACACAGTAGTACTTACCCCTTGAGGTTGGTAGAATTAAGTAAGATAATAAGTGAAAGTGCTTAGAATAACACCTGGTATATAAGAACAATTAAAAAGGATTAATATCAAAACAATGAAGACATGACAAATTACCTCTTCTCCTCCCTCATCTACTAAAGTCCAGTTCCCAGATGCAGGTCCTGAAGAGGATGGCTTCCACTCACTGGGCTTCATGTGGCACATAAACTCTGCTCGATTTCTAAAGGACAAAGGAAATTACTCCAATTACATAAACACAGAAAGGCCCACATGAGTGCATTACAAATCTCGTATGCACTCCAAAGAAGATTCAGTTATCAACACAACTTCAAATTGCTCACATTAATATATAAGACCTATTGAAAATCAAGAATACTAAAACCTTACTAACTTGGGTAGAGATCATGATTCTGAATTACACAGTAATACAGCAACTGCAGAAAAGCAGTTACACTAATACAGCTCTCACTCCACAGTGATAATGAATGTATTGCCAGGAGTAGTGGTACATGCCTGTAATCTCAGGTATATGGAAGACTGAGGCAGGAGGCTCCCAGGTTCAAATCCAGCCTGGGCAACTTAGTGAAAGCTGGTCTCCAGAAAAAGGTTCAAGAGCTGGGGGTGCAACTAAAGTGGTTACAGCAGTTGCCTAGCACAGGTTCCATCCCTAGTGTCTCAAAGAACGTGAGAGAGAGAGAGAGAGAGAGAGACAGACAAAGACAGAGACAGAGAGATAGAGATAGAGAGAAACAGAAAGACAGACAAGGACTTCTGAAGTACCTTTACTCAAAAAAGGGTAACAAAATGTGGCTGGGGAGACATGGTTAGTCTTTGCGCTTTACCACATAGAAAACGATAACCCAAAAGTAATGCAGAGGCTTGTTTAAGCCCCAGTAGATGTCAATGCAGAAACAACACCTGAGTGAAATCACACTGCCATATGTTGGAGCAGCCCCTGTGCACAGGCAGTAAGGCAGAAGGGGAACGAAGAATTCCTGCCAGCCAGCTTTCTCAAGCTACTGGCTGGATCTGATGAGCAGGTACAACTGAGACAGTTTCTTTTCAGTCCTTTGTTCCTTTTTCTTTGAAAATTCATCCACTCCTATCTTTACCCAGAAACTTTTCTGCCTTCTAACTCTGCAGCTCTAGGACTGCCCTTTCAACTAGACAAGCGCCAATTACAAACTCCTGATGTTCCCAAGAATGTGTCACTTGTATATTTCCACTTGTTTACAGTGTATCAAACAACCTTAAAGTTTCCTCCCTACAAAGCAGCTCTTCTTTCTTTTCTGTTAGTGCTGCCAATATCCTCCAACCCAAACTCGAAAGTCTGACCCATTCCTTTCCTACATTCTTTACTTGATCAGCTAAATCGTTTCCTGGGAAGATGACCTTTGGGTTCCCCTCCCCTTCCCACTACTATTACCCTGAAGCAGACTGGGAGGTAGACTTCACAGGACCTGACAGAATAGTGGCAGTAACAGTGTTCAGGGTTCCCTTTACACAGACCCTGCCTTCTCCCCAGTCATGGATGCACCCTCTTGAAGTTGGGTTGGGTTCCAGGGTCAGGAGAGACAGATGTTTGCAACCATTCGATTGAGAAGCACATATTCTTCTCCCCTCCATCCATCCCAATCTTCCTAAAATACAACTTTTACCCCTATTCCAAAACTACCCATTGTTACAAAGGCCCAACTGTATCAAATACCTGTGCTTAAATTTAAAGGCTTTCCATTCTCTAACCAACCCTAGTCAATCACATCTTTATGATCATCATCTCCTGAACATACCTTTATCCCAACCAGGCTGATGTGCCTGTCCTCTTTCTAGCCACCCAACTTGTACTAGGACCATACTATTCTCTCCACCTACAAGCTACCTTAGCCTTTTTATCCCACTGAAAGGCAACCTGTTCTTCAAAGCTTGTTCATCTACCATGGAACCCTCTCTGACCGCTGTTTATTCCCTGCATTGCTATAGCTGTAATTACAGATTTACAATTTAGCACTTCAATTCCTCTGAACCCCCCACCCTCAGCCAGTACTAAATCATTTCTTTTAAGGAATTCATCATTTCTTTTGTCTGTAGGACCTTTTACAATGGCATATACAAGAAAAAAGATGAATCCACTAAAAGGGGGAACCCAAAAGAGGTTAATAAGCAGTTAAAAGGGTAACTTTCAGACAGAGGGTTATCAAATCCAAAGGAAATCTACAATGGTAAGTCATACCATGCTAATACTTCCCTCAGAAATTCTTCTTTGGATCTAGACAAATAAAGAAGCCAGTACTTTGATAAAACAGAACGTTTCAATTTCTATCAACTTCACAAAACCTTCCACACTTACTTGACAGGAGACATCAGCAGGGCAAGAGACTGCATGAAATGAAATACCCCAGAAGGGTTGTTCAATACCTTGATCTGAAATCAGAAAAGGAAAAATAATACTGTAGAACACCAACAATCCAGGTGTTCATAAGCTTAGTTCACAAGCACTCTAACAATAAAGTTGCTATCAAGAGAACAAAGTTGAAACTGTCACCTAAACCCCAAGAGTGAGACACAGCTCACTGATTACCCGGTTTCACCGCCTCAGCTGTACTCAAGGAGCAAAGGCAGTGGAGCAATTTACATCAACCACCTGCAACACAAGATGTGGACAACAATGCTACTTTAATCCAAAGAGGAACAAAAGCAAAAAATCCCCTTCATTTTTAAAATACTCTGGCTCCTCACCACCAGAAAGACTTAAGTAAAGAAAATACAAAGAAATTGAATTTGACATACATTTGGCTCCTGTCCAGCTGAGTGATGGCTAAGATTAATAAAATGACCCAAAGGCAAGCAGCAGAGGAGAAACTATAAACCAGACAATAAACTCCTAAGTACATGAAAGTTGTCCACAGAGGTCTGAGATCTCTGTTAATAGCTGGTGCTTCCCGTTTTACTTATACTAAGTGCCCTATGAGATGAATGAGTTTAGGAAGCTATGTTGAAGCACTACAGAAAAAATAGTACCAGCAAGCCTTCTGGCACAAAGCATACAGAATATAACACAACTAAAACTATCAAGCCAGACTAGTACCGAATGTTTTCAATTCTGTCATAATTTCAACAAGTGTAGGTGGCCCAAGAAGTTTTGCCAAAATCTCCTATAAATATACACTAGATCTATTTCAATATTATCAAGTTTTAAATTTTTTTCTTTTTAGCAGTTTCTTAGGACAATCATTTAATAAAACCTTTACCCCAGTCCATCACAATCAGAAAGAAACGACTCATACCTGGATAAAAGGAACGGCCCACTTACTAACACCAGCTGGGCATCGAAGAATATGGTTTAGGAGGAAGAGGTGATCTCCAGGACAGCCGACTCTTTGTAACACTGACACCTGAACAATAAAGGACTCATGCTTCACTAATTAAAACAAAGAATTTATCTAGATAATCTAAAGCTATTTACCCAATGTTTAAGTATTTGCAATCATACAAGAATAACCAAACATAAGATATACTACTGACTGAGTTTCCACCACAGAGGCATATGAATCTATGAGTACTGTACTATGATAAAAAATATCTTAAGTAGTTTCTATGAAAGTCTAATTTTTATTTTCTGGCAAATTATAAACCCTATTTAACAAGCCATATGTGAACTGATAAAGGTCAAGTAATTTAATTCTATTTTTAGTTGGTAATCATTCTCAAATCCAAATGAGTATGCTTGAAACATCACCCCATATTTAAGAATCCCAGGTGAACCTAAACACGCACACACACACACACACACACACACACAGTAGCCCCATGAAAAAATAGAACCAATAAGCTGGGCATGATGGCACATGCCTATAACCCCAGCACTAGGGAGGCTGAGGCAGGAGGATTGCCATGAGTTTGAAGCCAGCCTGAACTGCATAGCAAGACCCTGTCTAAAAAAAAAAAAGAAAAAATAGAACCAATAAGCTGGGCATGATGGCCCATGCCTATAACCCCAGCACTAGGGAGGCTGAGGCAGGAGGATTGCCATGAGTTTGAAGCCAGCCTGAACTGCATAGCAAGACCCTGTCTAAAAAAAAAAAAGAAAAAATAGAACCAATAAGCTGGGCATGATGGCCCATGCCTATAACCCCAGCACTAGGGAGGCTGAGGCAGGAGGATTGCCATGAGTTTGAAGCCAGCCTGAACTGCATAGCAAGACCCTGTCTAAAAAAAAAAAAGAAAAAATAGAACCAATAAGCTGGGCATGATGGCCCATGCCTATAACCCCAGCACTAGGGAGGCTGAGGCAGGAGGATTGCCATGAGTTTGAAGCCAGCCTGAACTGCATAGCAAGACCCTGTCTAAAAAAAAAAAAAAAAAGAAAAAATAGAACCAATAAACAAATACTCCCTCTGCAACACAAATTCCCCAAATCCTGATAGCTTTCTCTAAAAAAACTTTTTCAAGACTAAGTTCAACATTAAAAATGTGATGATAAAAAAGAGTAAGATATGCAAAATGTTTAAATCAAATAACTGTGAATATACATCTAGTCTTCTATTTGGCATACTTCCCAACTCCCTTTCCTTCCTGAGTTCAACTCTGAGTTGAAGACCAGAGTTCATTTAACATAGCACTTACTAGAGAGAAAAGACTTTAGGCTCAAAAAAGCACTCGATAAATAACTTACTACCATATGTCATAATCAAAGAAAAGTCACTAACTACCTAAACCAATTAGCTGAAAAGCTATTGAAGACAAGAATATTAAAAAGTTTAAGAGATAACTCTTAGCTTAAGTAGTTTACTAGGGAAATCAAAGAAAGTCTAGTATATCTGTTTCTATTTCCTTACCAGTTTTTGCAGCCAGAGAAGAATATCATCATGGAACTGAGTATCTTCATTTACTCTCCTGGTAAACATGAACAAAACACTAATGCACTCCTTCAGGTGACATAGATCAGAGGGAAAGCTTTCTGTTGGTTTAGAAGCTATAAATTAAATAGAGAAACAAATAAGTCCCACATAAACAGTGTTTTGGGGAGAATTCTGGTGTCTTCACTTAAATGAAACAAACTATATAAAATGCATTCAAACAAAAACTCAAAAAGGAAAGTAAGTTCCCTCAAGATATTTGAATTCCTAGCCAGGCACAGTGGCTTTGTGCCTGTATCCCAGCTACTCAGCATACAGGGCAGGGATACTAAGTTCAAGGTCAGCCCAAGCAACTCAGTGAAACACTGTCAGTAAATTAAAAAGAGCTGACGATGTAGTTCAGCATTCCCTGGTTCAACCCCCAGGACTACACACAGAAAATGAAAAGTATTTTAATTTCCACTAGATAAGTATTTGAAAGCAAGGGAAACTGAACTTTTTTTCACACATTTTTTTAAAATTTGAAAACCAGCAGATCTCTGGCCCTACCCTAACTCTTTGATTTGTTAAGAAAACAAAGTGGGGAAAGAGGAGGTGAAGTTTTACTTGTAAAGGAGCCTAGTATTTCTCCCAGAAATAAAAACTTCATAATTCCAAAAGCATATAGAATGCTTAACATGCCATGCAGAACAAGCTGATTTTTTAACACGCACCTGCCAACTTAAACCACCAGTGGTAAATGCACGACTGTCCCAGTCGGCGGCTTGTACTGCTTGGTACAAATGGGTACAGCCCATCACTTTTTTTGTTGCTTTTGTTTTTTGAGACAGGGTCTCACTACATAGTTCAGGCTGGCCTAAACTCACTACGTAGCCTATGCTGGCTTCAAACTCATGGTTCTCCTCCTGCCTCAGCTTCCCGAGTGCTAGGATTACAGGTGTGCACCACCATGCCCAGCATATCCAATCAATTTTATCAATCTTTTCAATAGTAAAATTAATAGGAAGTCTATATAAATCTAGTTAGTTGTTTGAATTTGAAATATTGCTGCCCAAATATAAATATTAATACTAATCAATTAAAAAGTATTACAATAATCAACAAATTTGTCTGTTAAAAAATTTTTATTCATTTTTTAATTTTTAAAAAACATTTTACACATAAAGGCAGCTGATTTTTGCAGAATGTGTGAAATATAATGCGTTTGGCTGTTTGGTGGGCCACAGCAAGCAGCACCCATTTTTCAGATAATTTTTCTCTAACATTCTCTTCATTGTTTGTGTGCATTTCTTGCTGATCCTGTATAAGCTTTTACAAAGTAAATGTTTTTTGAGTACTCTGCACCCATGGCATTTCTTCACAGGTTAATACTTTTTATCAATAATTAATTCTCTAAATTTTGACATGGAAATCTTGCAAGTACCCCATTGCTGGTATATATATATATATAACCGCTGTACTTAGCTGTATTACAATTTTTTATACCATTTTAATGTTTCATTTAAGGAACTGTAGTATGATGACCTCTGATCTGCTAAATCAACACCTTTCTTTGCATTACTATAATCAAAGACTCCGTGAGAAGTGATACAAGCTACCCAATGGGACAGTTGTGCATGTACCAGCAGTGGTTTAAACTGCCCAACAGGACAGTTACTCAAACCAGAGCTGCCCGGCAGCAAGACATACGAATTATGGCCCCATCATAGAGATGTTAAAATGCACACACACAAAAAAAAAATTTGAAAATTTTAGAACATTAAAAATTGAACAGAAAATTTAAAATTTCACTTAAAAATTTCACATTAAAAATCACTTAAAAATTAAACAGAAAAAATGGGCTGGGATGTAGCTCAGTGGCACCACGCCTGCCTTGCAAGCACAAGGTCCTGAGTTTGATCCCCAGTATTCAAAAAAAATGTTGTTTTAATTAAACAGCACAGTCCAACAAACTGAAAAAGCAAAAATAACATGCAAGAGACAGGATGAAAAGATCTTCTAAGTTTTAGAATCAAACTCCATTTGGATGCTACTTGGTAACACAGAATGTCAAGGACACAGAACATTAAGGGACATTACTGACACTGAGTGAGCTTCCTGAAATCCTAAAGAAACACAGAATGACAGCCAGGGGAAGGGAGGTTTAGCACTGCTCCCAAGAAATATCTCAAAGGCAGGTCAATTCTACCTAGAAGAGGCAATATTAAACTACCAGTACAACCAACACCTTGTAAGACCAAGAATAGTCAACTCAACCAATTTGCATGCCTTGATTATATTTTTCCATTTTAGACCATAAGAAAGGGTGAGATCTCCATTACTCACACACCTCGGCCTTGCTGATGAATTGCTAAAGATCGCAGAACAGCTGAGCTATTAAGCAATGCATAGATGTAAGACTCCACTTGCAACCTCGAGAGCACAGAAGTGTAAGAATGAAGGGCCAGAGTTTGGTGGAGGTGTTCAGATTTGGCATCAAATAGCTTCTTTAGCTCCTCCAGTGCATTTTCATTCATTTCTACTCTCTGGTAGCGATGATGGCCAGAAACTTTCACTTGATCTGCACAGATACCCTATCAGTTGATAAAAAGATAAAATATGAAACCAGTACATTTTTAGCAATCAGGCAGAAGGTATATAACACACAGGCTTCAGTATCATTTCCAAAGAGCTAATAGTCATGAGGGGACCACACTACTGTGAAAGAAATAATACCAGTGAGTAAATGACCATGTGCCCCAGAGAACAGTGCCAATTACAAACACATATTAGGGAAAAGTAACACTAAGAAGAAATCAGTGAGGAAAGGTGCAAGGAAACAATACAGCTTGTCTCTCAGACTCTCACACTGAAAATCTTATTTTCTATTTTATGAACATTGAGGCCAATGTGATATTCCCTCGGCTTCAAGTTACCTAAAATATCCCTGGAACTACCCTCACTATTCTTTGCAGTTCTGCTCAAAAGAAACCTCTAACTGGGTATGGTGGTGGATGCCTGTAATTCCAGCTCTCAAAATGTTGAGGCAGCAGGATCGCAAATGCAAGCCTGCCCAGACTACACAGTGAGACCTTGTCTCACAAATAAAAGGAAAAAGAAACCCCTCTCCATTTCAATACTAACTCCTACAGCTCTGGTTTTTGTTTTTGTTTTATTTTTGTACTGGGGATCAAACTCTAGTCCTTCTGCTTGCAAGGCAGGCATAGGAACCACTGAGCTAAATCGCCGGCACTCCAGTTCTTGACCCTGGACCCTTCTTTTCAATATTTCCAAATGTTTCCCTCTCCATAGACTCCTCCCTGTATGCAAAGAGATACACAGACTCCCAACAAACGATAGTTAGGAATCAGGAAATCAATTTCTCCCTAATATCTCCTTCAGCTTCCCTTCAATACCAACCTTGTCCGAGTGGCTGTCTCTTCAATCCCCGGTACCAAAAAAAAGAGTGGCTACTTTGCCATCCCTCCCAGGTCACTGTAAAATGACTTTCTTATGGTCATCTTGGCCTCCATATGACCCCATCTAATGAATTTCCCTGTTTCCTCATCTCTCAGCCTTGACACTCTCCACCCATGAGACATTTGTGGCACTATGGCTAAAGTCTCAATGGGCCGAGTTTGACATCGAGACATGATTTTCTGGCTTTGATGTGTATATGTGCTAGTTAGTTGCTAACATTGCCTATCAGCATCTCTCATACAAAAATCCAGGTTTCTAGTTTTTTTGGAAAAAATCTTAAGATGTAGCAATCCTGGACCATCACTATATGACAGCACCCATCAGCCAGAACTCAAAAGCGGCTGCCCCCAGTAGACCAGGCATGAGATTCCTCAGTGACTCTTGTCCTACTCAGGCTGCTTCATTCCCACAGGTTATGGGCCCAGCCTCTGCATTTGATTTTGTGATCCTTGTACTACTCTGGCCTAATTCAGGGTTAGTGTGGGTACAAGGAGCAAGTGTGGGTCTGGACAGCATTGTAAGAACAGCAGCTCCACTGAGAATTTCCCGGGCCCTTGAGAGTTTTACAGAATACTAGTCAAAATACCTGTACAGATATTTGTTCCTCCTTAAAGTGCCACAGTCGGCTTTTAGCATTTTGGCAATCAGATGTCATAGTAAGCAACTCAGCTTCAGCCAGCAGCAACTGCTTCCTACATCGTGAGTAGTTCAAAAGCAGCTCATAAAATTCATGCCTGTCCTGATGAGCCATGCTGTCAAATTCCTCTAAATATGACTCAACATTCTCCAGCCATGAACCAGGTTCCAAGATCTTTAGCTGTTCTTTAGTAAATGGTATTAGCTCAGGTTGAGATGGGAGTTCTGGGTAGAGTCGTTCATTACAAAGCAAGGGTTTCCCAGCCACCAAAGATTGTACTTCTCCAGAAATTTCAGCTGGCAACTGAGGATACAGTTTCTTCACTCTAGGTGGCTGAGAAACTTCTTTGGCTTCATAAGAACTCTGCAAGCCAACATTTAGAAGTACTTCTGAAGAACAATCTAGGGCTTCCCTATTCTGAGTCTCTCTGACTTGTAAATTTTCCATTTCCTGTTCAGTATAGGAAAAATCAGATGGTAGCGTGCTTTCTGAGGGTCCACATTGCACCACTGTATTTTCCTCTCCTTCTATAAAGTTCCTGTGGGTTTCAACTTTAGTACCCATGTGGTATCCAGAGCTCTCCTTCAACATGATTTCATCAACCTCCACACAGGCTCTCACGTCTTCCTCTTCTTTTAGGGGTCCTGGGTGACATGTCAGACAACCTTCATTGTCTATAGTCAGGGAGGTGAGTGGTATATCAAACATTTCACTTTCGTTCTGTCCACTGACATCACTCTGGAGAGGGGAATCAGTTAAGACCTTTAGATGGTCTCCTTTGAATTCACAAGGTGGAGGAAGGATTTCCTGTTCTTTGGAGGTTTTTGGAAGGGAGATTTCATCAGACTCCTCTGTCTGAAGGGTTTCATATTTCTTCTTTTCCTAAAACAAAAATTATTAAGAAATAAGTTAACAGTAACTGATGCTTTCAGCATAGAGAAAAAAAAATTTTTTTTTGAGACAGTGTCTTGCTTTGTAGTTCAGGCTGGTCTTGAGCTTGCTATGCAGTTCAGGCTGGCCCAGAACTCATGGCAGTCCTCCTGCCTCAGCCTCCCAAGTGCTGGGATTATAGGCATGTGCCACCACATCTGGCGCAGCATAAGGATATTTTCTCTGGTACCAGGAATCAAACTCAGGACCATAGGCTTGCCTGACAGGCTTGGTGCCACTGAGCTATATCCCTGGCCCAGCATAAGAAATCTTTAAACTGCATATGAAATCTAAATTTTGTCATTTAAATGGAATATAAATGTACTTCATAAGCAATATGTTTCATAGTCAGTATTATCCAAGTTTGAGTATGTTGAATTTGAATAGATTCACTAGTATAATTCTAAAAGAAAATGACATCACAGTAAGCAGCAAATTATGATGCAAAACTAGGAAAGTATTAACTAGACTGTCCATCGTTTTGCTAAGTAAACAGAAAAGTCATCAGCCACCTTAGAGTACCACAGGGTTTTATCTTGATAAACATAATCCAAGCTCAAGAAGAAAAGGTTGTAAGAATTTGAATACTAAAACAAATAGCTACAGGACATAAGAGGAGGGGAAAGAATGGGATAAAATAAAAGTTTTTTTTTTTTAAATAGCTACAGCACTAGATTACATACTATAAGATAAAATAAATATTCCTAAAAATAAAATAAAAATAAATAAATATTCCTGAGCCCACAGTGATGACCAATTACCTGAATGAATAAATGTATAAATAAAAATGGGTGGGAGCAAGGTATGGTGGTGCACACCTCTGATCCCAGTGCTCTGGGAAGCTGAGGGAGGAGGATCAGAAATTCAAGCCTTGCCTGGACAATGTAACAACTCAGCAAAGAGAAAAAGGGCCTTAATGGAAAAACTTCTAAGAATCAAATATGTTCAGCCAGGCATGGTGGCACACACCTGTAATCCCAGCACTTGGGAGGCTGAGGCAGGAGGATCGCTGTGAGTTTGAGACCAGCCTGGGGTACATAGTGAGTTCCAGGTCAGTCTCAAATACATAGTGAGACCCTGTCTCAAAAAACCAAAAAAACAAACAAACAAAAAAAATCAAATATGTTCTAAATTTCAATTAACAATATTGTACCAAATCTATTTTCTTGGTTTTGAAAATGTTCTATGCCACAGAACATACAGTTATTCTGTAGAAGATGATACCATAAGAGGATTCCACATATATAGGAACTCTCTGGGTAATATTTGCAACTTTTCACTAAGTACAAAATTATCCCCACAAAGCAAAAGCATAAAAAGTTAACTACCAAAAAAGTAAAATTATGTTTTTAAAAAAAAAATCTCAGGCATTAACACATACTAGGTAACATAAGAATCCAAGGTAAATCAAGAAGAAAAACTATTAAATATATTTAATAATTATTTAAATAAAGTTTTTTACATTGAAACTAAAAATCTGACTGAAATCATTCAAATGCTTCCTTTTTACTATGCAATTTTAAGGAACAGAGCTACACAGGTTGGTGTTTTAGATCATTCTTCTGTCAATATCCATCAAAATAGTTGACAAGCCAGGCATGGTGGTACATGCCTGTAATCCCAGCACTAGGGAGGCTGAGGCAGGAGGACTGCTGTGAGTTTGAGGTCAGCCTGGGCTACATAGAGCTCAAGGCCAGTCTGAATCACACAGTGAGACCCTGTCTCAAAAAAACAAAAAAACAAAGTTAACAGAAGGTGGGGCCTTTGTATGTCAGGAAGAAAAGATAAATGTCTTTGAAATGGAATTTGAGATCAGCTTGCTAAAATAACCAAAGAAGCCAAATACTTATAAATGGTAATGATTCAAAAAACAATATACACCCTCCACTCTACACCATGAACTGTTGGGTATTAGATTCAGGGACACACAGTGCACATCTAATGAAAATCAGTTTGCTAAAACAGTAATGAGAAAACATATGAATGTTAATTAAAAAAGGAAAAAGTAGCCACATTTTTCAGGTGAGATGATTAGCATGCTCTTTATAATAAACAGGTTTCTCAGAGTGCAAGATCAAAAGGGAAAAATCAGGAGGGCGTACAGTTATTGGGAGTGAAAGAAATGTTGGCATACTGGTCAGGGCAGAGACCAAGTTTTAGTGAATTGAAAAATCAGAAAATGAAATTATAAAACAATTTCATTTATAATAGCACAAAAAGAACAAAGTACTTAAGGATAAGTTGAGCAAAAGAAATGTAAAACTTGTTCTCTGAAATTATGTAACATTACTAAAAGAAATCAAAGACTTAATAAATAGAAAGACAGTCCATGTATTTCACAATCGTAAGATGGCAATGCACCTCAAATTCATCTACAGACTAAACACAATCCCTAGCAAAACCCCAGCTGCCTCTTTTGCAGAAATACACAAGCTGATCCTTAAATTCATATGAGAATGTAAGGAACCTAAAATAGACATGGACAAACACAGACACACAAACCACCTTTAAAAAAATATGGTGATTTTATATATAAGGGAGGAGGGGAATGGAGGAGAAAAGAAGAAAGATATATGATGTACTGGTACAAATTCCCTATGATGCGTGTTATCATTAAGTATATCTACAATATATACCAATGTTTTGCTAAAAAAAAAAGTTGGAAAACTCACCCTGGCATTTCAAAACCTACCTAGTACAAAACTATAGTAACAAAGGCGGTACAGTGCTAGTATATGAATAAATACATAGATCAATGAAAGAACTGAGAATCCAAAAATAAAACCATGTATTTAGGGTCAACTAATTTTAACAAGGGTGACAAGCTAATTCGACAGGAAAGAAGTCTTTTAACAAATGGTGCTGAATATTCTCATTGGAGAATAATAAAATTTGACTCATATATAAAAAATTGAGTCAAAAAAAGGATCACAGACCAGGGTCCAAGGGTGAAAAACAGTGCATGCTTAGCATATACAAAGCCCTGGGTTTGATCCCTAACCCTGCAAAAGGAAAAAGAGAAAAGAGAATCTTAGACCTAATGTAAGAGCTAAAACTTTAATGCTCTTGGCCAGGCATGGTGCTGCATGCCTGTAATTCCAGTACCTGGAGGCTGAGTCAGGAGGATTGCTGAGTTTGAGGTCAGCCTGGACTACATAGTGATTTCAAGGCCAGTTTGAACTACACAGTGAAACCTTGTCTCAAAAAACAAAAACAAACAAACAAAAACTTTAAAACTCTTATTATTATATGTGCTGCCGAAGCAAGCACAAAACTTTAAAACTCTTAGAAGGGAAAAAGAATAACCATTGATTGATGACCTCAGTGAGGCAGAGCCTTCTTAGATATGGCACCAAAAGCACAAACAAAAGAAAAATTTTGACTTTATCAAAATCAAAAACTTTTTTGCTACAAGTGAAACCATCAAGAAAGAGAAAAAGATCAGTCTCTTAGTTGGCTTACAGAAAAGAAAAAAAAAGAAAAAATAGCCTCACAGAATAAAGAAAATAGTTATAAATCAATCATAATGTATTTATATGCTGAATACACAGAGCTTATTTAACTCAGCATTAATAGTATATAAAACTCAATTTTAAACAGAAGATATATAAATAGCACATGAAAGATGCTCAACATCATTAGCCAATAGAGAAATGCAAGTCAAAAATCACAGTAAGATATCATGACACATCCACTAGAGTAACTACTGTATAAAGTCAAACAGTAAACGCTGGCAAGGATGTAGAGAAATTAGAACCCATGTTCGCTTTGGCAGCACATGTACTATACTGGAATAATACAGAAACATGAGAATCTTCCTATGTTGCTAATGGGAATGAATGAACCGTGATGCAGTGCTATGAAGCACAGGATTGGGGGACACACTACTCTGACCCTACAGTCACACTAAAACCAACTGAATTATACATTCTAACTAGGTCAGGTGAATGGTGTGTGAATAAACCTCAATAAATCTGTTAAAAATAAAGATTAAAAGAATAAGTTAAGAAATGAATGAAAAGGAAATGAAGAACAGAATATAGAATAGAGGAACCTAGTTTTTTAAATTTTATTTTCTCTTAAACTATATTTGGAATGTTAAATGCTAGGAGAGAGAGAGGGCTCAGAAGATGCACTCATAAAATGGACAACACGAACTTGGCTTAGCAAACCCTATCTCCACTGATCCACAGGCCACCCCAAGACTTCTTCTGCACCCTGTCCCTTGGGCAGTTTTTAACCTCCTTTTGTCCCAAACACTACTCCCAACCCACACCATTCAGATCCACCTTCCCAGGAAAACTCACAACCATAATAGCAACAGTTAAGATAGTTAGATAATCAATGAAGAAACTTTCTTTTTTTTTAACCTTTTATCCTCCAGGAAGAACACATAGCCTATGTTTAGGGTTTTATTTTCCATGTGGATGGAACTCACTCATCTGGGTTTCAAAAGTAGAACCAAAGACAATTCTCCACCCTTACCTATGTTAGAGGAGTACCAGCTGGTAATGGAATTTAAGATGAAGAAATTACTGAATTATCCAACAAATATTTATACAAACAATGTGCTCTGGCACACTCAAAAATTTATCTTTACATGTTTCTCAGAAAGCACAAGGAAGACCAACAAATTCAGAAGAAACTGAACTTTTATGCCTGAATATAAATCTATCTTATATTTAAAATGTAAAATACAGGGCTGGGGATTTAGCTCAGTGGTTCTGCCGCCTGCCTCGCAAGCACAATGGTCCTGAGTTCAATCCCCAGTACCCCCAAGTTATAAATCAATCATAATGTATTTATATGCTGAATACACAGAGCTTATTTAACTCAGCATTAATAGTATATAAAACTCAATTTTAAACAGAAGATATATAAATAGCACATGAAAGATGCTCAACATCATTAGCCAATAGAGAAATGCAAGTCAAAAATCACAGTAAGATATCATGACACATCCACTAGAGTAACTACTGTATAAAGTCAAACAGTAAACGCTGGCAAGGATGTAGAGAAATTAGAACCCATGTTCGCTTTGGCAGCACATGTACTATACTGGAATAATACAGAAACATGAGAATCTTCCTATGTTGCTAATGGGAATGAATGAACCGTGATGCAGTGCTATGAAGCACAGGATTGGGGGACACACTACTCTGACCCTACAGTCACACTAAAACCAACTGAATTATACATTCTAACTAGGTCAGGTGAATGGTGTGTGAATAAACCTCAATAAATCTGTTAAAAATAAAGATTAAAAGAATAAGTTAAGAAATGAATGAAAAGGAAATGAAGAACAGAATATAGAATAGAGGAACCTAGTTTTTTAAATTTTATTTTCTCTTAAACTATATTTGGAATGTTAAATGCTAGGAGAGAGAGAGGGCTCAGAAGATGCACTCATAAAATGGACAACACGAACTTGGCTTAGCAAACCCTATCTCCACTGATCCACAGGCCACCCCAAGACTTCTTCTGCACCCTGTCCCTTGGGCAGTTTTTAACCTCCTTTTGTCCCAAACACTACTCCCAACCCACACCATTCAGATCCACCTTCCCAGGAAAACTCACAACCATAATAGCAACAGTTAAGATAGTTAGATAATCAATGAAGAAACTTTCTTTTTTTTTAACCTTTTATCCTCCAGGAAGAACACATAGCCTATGTTTAGGGTTTTATTTTCCATGTGGATGGAACTCACTCATCTGGGTTTCAAAAGTAGAACCAAAGACAATTCTCCACCCTTACCTATGTTAGAGGAGTACCAGCTGGTAATGGAATTTAAGATGAAGAAATTACTGAATTATCCAACAAATATTTATACAAACAATGTGCTCTGGCACACTCAAAAATTTATCTTTACATGTTTCTCAGAAAGCACAAGGAAGACCAACAAATTCAGAAGAAACTGAACTTTTATGCCTGAATATAAATCTATCTTATATTTAAAATGTAAAATACAGGGCTGGGGATTTAGCTCAGTGGTTCTGCCGCCTGCCTCGCAAGCACAATGGTCCTGAGTTCAATCCCCAGTACCCCCAAAAAAGGAAAATTCATTTCATATAAATGTTATTTAGCCGGGCATGGTGGCGCATGCCTGTAATCCCAGCATTCAGGAGGCTGAGGCAGGAGGATCGCTGTGAGTTCAAGACCAGCCTGGGCTACATAGTGAGTTCCAGATCAGTCTCAACTACAAAGTGAGACCTTGTCTCAAAAAACCAAAAAAAAAAAAAAAACAAATGTTATTTTATTTTGTGATGCTAAGGACTGAACATATGGCCTTATGCACACGAGGCAAGTAGTCTTACCACTGAGCTACATCCCCAGCTCAAAGCTGGTTTCATTTAAAACAGGCCTGTTGGTGGATACCTGTAATCCCAGCTACTCAGAAGGCTAAGGCAGAAGATTGAAAGTTTAAGGCCAGAATGGACAACTTAGCAAAACCCACTTGCAAAAAAATTTTTAAAGTTTTCTAACATGCTGAGATTATATAGCTCAGTGGTCAACTGTGACCCCAAGTTCAATCCCCAGGGCTGAAGAAAAAAAAAATTCCATTTCCCTAAAACAAACCAAAAGCCAGTTTCCAATTACTTTGACTACTTTAAGTAAGTAGTGATAAAGATACATGAGGACATACTGTATACATAATAATCATTACAGATTGTGAAATAAAAGTTAAACTTCAGAGGACCGTAATATTGATCATGCTCAATGCAGGCTGTGAAGAGTTAATCCCACAATTGTCTTGTTTACAGAAGTGAGTCTGGCTGAAGCCTACATTCAAGGTCTGAGTAGCTTGCACCCAAATTCCATTCCCACAACTAAACCCTCAGACCAGAGGGACAATGTTCTAGTTACAACCATACATTTTGTCTATTCTGTTCCTAAAGTGAGAATGCTTTGTCTTGTCATTATGAGCCTTGTTTACATTAATTTCCATAGAAACCACAGAGTCACTTTTACCCCAAATGATTGCCAATAAAAGTCAGTGCCTGGGCCTGGCCAGCGCCTTGGTCAGTTGCTCCGGCATTGGGCATCCTAGCACCTGGCTCTCTCTTGTGTATTCTTTCTCAAGCCTGCATCATACACTGGGCAGGTGGGTACTGGAACCTGATTACAGGGGTCTCTGACATGAAGCAACTCCATACATGTCAACTCAATGTATTATCAAGCCAAAATGCTTATAATTTTAAGCAAAAGACACTTTTTACAATTAAAAATGACTAAGCAGATCAAGAAGAATCTATAGTTCTTTATTTTTTAACCTCATAAGTTACACATTGGAAGAGAGACAATCTTAAAGTCATTCAATGGGGAAAAGTACAATTGGGAAATTATATAGAAATGAAAATCAATAATAAACAGAAAAACATACTTAACTACACATTACAATACATGTGCCCAGAAAGGGGGTGGCTTACAAAGAACACACGACAATTACCAACAGTTATATCTCCAGGAGATAGAATTCTGGGCATTTCATTTCTGGGCTGTACATTTCTGTTTGTGTGTTTGCGTGTGTGTGTGTATTTATACATACATACCTTTTTTAGAAATGACAAAAAAGCAGAGAAGTATGTAATCATAAAAAATGTTATCTTTACATTCTTGAAAAGCAAATGGGAAGTTTCTACTCATTAAGTAAAATTACAATTTTCCTTTCTTAAATCAAGTATTGCTTCTCAAATAATGATGGTTCAATTTTCCCTTTTTATACAATACCTGTCATTAGATTATTTTAAAGGGACATGTCTGTTTATCATTTATGTCTCTACCCCAAGCAGGTAGCACAATGCCTGGCACAGAATGAATTTCAGATAGGGGCAAGGAGAGTAAACCAGCACAACTATCTGATCAAAACTCTCAGGAGAAATTTTCCCAACTCTTTGGGATACACAAGACTCCACACCAGTAGAAAAGCTTCAGCGGGACAAATGAGATTACACATTTTGCTATGAATACTAATTCTACTTTTCTCTGGCTACTTTTTTTTTTTTTTTTTTGGTGTTTCTCTTACCAGTCTTATTTCCTGCATGAGCAGTATTTTGCTTGCCTTTATAAGATACAGTATCTACAACTGCCAACTCACACCATTTCCCATGTCTTCACTGTCTTAAAAAAACCCCAATCCCTCACCCTGATTTCACGATTCCCCTCTTAGAAATTCCCCCAATGAGCCCGGAGTGGTGGCACAGGCCTGTAATTCCAGCACTTGGGAGGCTGTGGGAAGAAGACTGCCCCAAGTTCAAGCCCAGACTGGACTACAACATACTGAGTTCAAGAACAGCCTGAACTGCGTAGCAAAAACCTAAACAAATGTTTGCTTGTCCTATAATCCTTGACTACTGGTAAATTCTTTAACCACCTACTTCACCTATGCTACCTGCATGGCAAAGGGCACTACCTTCCTGCTCACTCTCATACTCCTTTGCTTGTGAATGTCTAACAGACTTTCATTTCGAAATTAACATATCCAAAACTGAATTCCTGATTTTCCCCCCAAAACCTGTTCTACGCACTGCCTTCCCCATCTTAAGACTTCCCTGATTATTCTCACGTCTCATGTCCAAACCTTAGCAAATCCTCTTCCTTCACATCTCAAACACTTCTCTCCAACTCCACCTCTGCAACTCTGCTTGGAGCCACCACCACCAATCTCACTTGAATAATTCCAAATCTCTTAGATGGTCTCCTTGCTTCCATCCCTGCCCTTTACAGTCTATTCTCAACAAAGCAAGCACACAATCCCTTAAAGCATACAGTGGGTCATGTCACTCTGCCCAAAACATAGGTAAAAGTGTATGTCACATCTCAGTCCATCCTAGCAATCACTAGATGCTCTATTAAATTGTTGCCATTCAGAATTTAATATTAACTATAAAAATACTTTCCATGATTACAAATTTCTCTACTTTTGCAAAGCTCCAATCTAAGACACTGTTCCTAATAGGGTATCATGGTGGTGCACACATGTAATCCCAACACATGGGAGATTGAGGCAGAAAGGATCACAAGTTCAAGGACAGCCTGAGCTACCCTGCAAATTCAAAGCCAGCATGAGATACACAAGGAGACACCCCCACCTCCACCACAGTTTTAAAAGAAAAAAAAAGCTGTGCCAGGGATTTAGCTCAGCCTGGCAAGCACAAGGTCCTGAGTTCAATCCCCGGTACCAAATTGCCAAGATCAATGAAATCAGGATCCCCAGAGTTTGGGTGTACTTTAACAAAGAATGATACTTAAAGAATGAACACATTATTAGGACTATCACTCAAATATCAGGCAATGAGCACCAGATACCTAGCCATGCACAGCCTAGTAACATGAAATCAACTACCAGATGATTAGCACTGAGGAATGTAGAAGCCACTCAACTGTCTAAAGACAACAGCACATGACACTAACCACTTCCTGAACAGTGCCTTAGAACTTCTTTATGGCTCTGTAAATGGTTGCCAAGTTATATCACAAATGATAAAGCTTTCATTAATGTAGGACTTTGAAACCATGGCCAAACCATAGCCAGCATTAAGAAATGCATCTATTTACTCTAAAATAATTAATTTTCTTAAATTGACAAGTATAAGGGCCTTGGGTGTTGGCTGGACTTCATTTTATCATACTACTCAGAAAATTTTTATTAGAATATATTTTTAAGTGACAAAGCTTTGAAATATGCTTCAGTACTGGCATTTAGTTCTTAATTCAAAAAACAATTATCAAGTCACTGCAGGAGCTATGAAGGGTACTGGAAACAAGAAAGTCCCTTCCTTTGTGAGTTCACAATCTAAGGGAGAAAAGGAAAGTTGGCAAAGAAACTACAAGTGAGATAAGGGGCACAAGGGCAAGCACAGTGTTACTGGAGGAAAGAACAACACAAAGCTGATAAGGAAAAGCTTCCAGTAGTAAGCGTTGCTTAAGCTAAGAAATAATAAATGAGCAGTCATTAGTTGGATGAAGAGGGGCTACAAGTGTTAGGGCAGAGGAAGCAGTACGTGCAAAGGCCCTGAAGCAGAAGAAAAGGACTAATCAGTGATGGTGAACCTTCTAGAGCTTTCAATGATACACAGCAGCCCAGCACGGCATATGTACCACAGATTCACCACCACTGACACATACGGTTAGAAACAAAAGAGAGTGGTTTGATAGAACTAAACTAAGGAGGTCCCTAATTAATGCTTTGAACTCTAGCCTCTGGGGGATGGGAAACCTCTGAAAGATTCTGAGAGTGTCAGGATCAGTTTTGGGTTGGGGGGAGTGTTGCTGTTTAGTTGGTTTTGTTTGTTTTGTTTTGTTAGTTTTTTGAGACAGGGTCTCACTACATAGTTCATGCTGGCCTTGGGTTCACTATAGAGCCAAAGCTGGCCTTGAACTAATAGCCTCTTGCCTCAGCCACCCAAGTGCTGAAATTACAAGCATGTACTTCCATACCCAGTTTTGTTTTTAAAAATATTAATCCAGATTCAGGTTAGAGAATGGACAGGAAGAATGAATGTCAAGAGGCAAAATCCCAAAGAATCCTTTCTGGAGGAAGGTCATGGAAGCTAAAAGGACAAAAATGGATAGAACTAAGAGGCTATTTAGGAAATAAAATTGGCAAGATTTAGTGACTGTATTTGGAGAGTAAGGAAAAATTGTGTGTCATAGGTTTCTGGTTTGACAAAATGAATCCAAAGTGAAGGTCTCTTCAAAATTGTTAAGAAAGAAAATGGCAGAGTGGTGATCAATAGCAAATTTCAGTCTCTCCAAGATCCAGAATGCAGACAGTGGAAAATAACAATTTGTCAAATGAAAAAAGAGAAGCAGATCACCAGGAATTGAGAAGGAACTGATGGAAAAAACCAGAAAATACAGAGAATTTGGAGAAATGGTCCACAACTCAGAAAAAGAAGGAAACAATATGAACTCTCCCTGGCTCTTGCAGCCCATGAGAAGTGGAACTGGGCTCCCTGAAAGCAAAGTAAGCACCCATGACTGGGAGATTCAGGGAGAAGTAGCAGTGGAGTATACTGCCTTCACGAACTGCAAAAACAACATGGGACTTTGCTCTAAGGGGAGCACTTCCCACTAAGAAAAACCCAAGTCCCCACAGATTCACTACAAAATTCTACAAGAACTTCAGGGAAGACCTAACACCAATATGCCTCAAACTCTTTAATGAAATTTAAAAGGAAGCAGTACTCCCAAAGTCATTCCTAGAAACTACCATTACTCTAATTACAAAAAAGGACACAAGATAAAAGAGAACTATAGGCCAATCTCTTTAATGAACACTAATGGAAAAATCTCCAATAAGGTATTGACAAACAATGCAACAAATCATTAAAAAGATCATACCTTTGGATCAAGTAAGCTTCATCCCAGGGATACAGGGATGGTTCAACATATGCACATCAGTAAATGTAATACACCAAATAAACAAAAGCAAGGAGAAAATTCTCATGATTATCTCAACAGATGCAGAAAAAGCATCTGACAAAATCCAACTTCCATTCATAAAAACTTTGAAGAAAACAGATATAAAAGGACCTTAACTCAATCTAACAAAAGCCATTCATGATGAAACAACAGTCAACATCGTATTAAATGGGGAAAAGCTGAAAGCTTCCCTCTAAAATCAAGAACAAAACAAAGATGTCTGTTATCACAACTACTATTCAGAGAAGTTCTTGAAACAGTACAGCAATCACACATGAGAAAAAAATTAAAGGAATATGAGTAGGAAAGGAAGAAGTCAAATTACACAGTATTTGCAGATGACATGATCCTCTACATAGAAGACCAAAAAAATTCATCAAAAGATTCCTAGAATAACCAAATTCAGCAACATAGCAGGATACAAAGTCAATAAACAAAAATTACAGCATTCCTGTACAATAATAATAAACTCACCAAAAAAGAAATTAGGGAAACAATACCTTTCACAATAGCATCAGGAACAATTAAATACCTAGGAATTAATCTAACCAAGGAAGTGAAAGGGTTCTACAACAGTATTCTTAAAAAGGAGATTTAAGAGAACATCAGAAAATGGAAAGATATCCTCTGTTTCTGAATAGATAGAACCAATATAGCCAAATGGCCATACTTTCAAAACTAATATATGGATTTAATGCATAGAATTCCTCATACAATTAGAGACAATGGTCCTAAAATTCAGGTATGTAACCTGAAGAGACTAATAGCAAAAGCAATCCTAGGCAACAAGGCAAGGCAGGAAGCATCACAATTTTAGACTTCAAGTTATACTATAAAGCCACAGTGATTAAAAACAGCATGGTTTTGTCAGGTGGGAAAAAAAAGACATGTGTACCAATGGAACAGAATATAAGATATGGAGACAACTCTAAGCACATTCTTTATCAAAGGGGCCCAGAACTTATACTGAAGGAAAGATAGCCTCTAATAAACGGTGCTGGGAAAAGTGGCTTTCCACATGTAGACGACTGAACTAGACCCGTATCTCTCACCATGTACTAAACTAAAATCAAAATGGATCAAAGATCTAAATATTAACACAGAGGACTGGGGATGTAGCTCATCAGTACAGCACCTGCCTGGCAAGCACAAGGCCCTGGGTCCAATTCCAAGTACCAAAAAAATAACATCACGTAGAATAGAATAGAATCACTTAATCTGCTGGAAGATAAAATAGGTAGAACTCTTAAAGACATAGCCATAGGCAAAGACTTTCTAGATAGAATCCCAATTGTACAGAGATATACATGAATCAACACATGGAATCATGGGCTGGGTTTTAGCTCAGTGCCCCTCCCCACCGCCTGCCTCGAAAATGCAAGGTCCCGAGTTCCATCCCTGGTACCCCCCCCAAAAAAAATTATCAACAAATGGGACCATACGGAACTTTGAGGGGGAGGGTCCATATGGAATTAAAAAGCTTCTGCACAGCAAAGGAAACTATCAAAAGAATGAAGAGATAACCTACAGAATGGTAAAAAATATTTTGCCAGCAGCCACTCCTCAGAGGACTAATATCTGGAATATAAAAATAATTCAAAAAAACGAGAATCTCCAAAATAAAAGACCCAATCAAAAAAATGGGCAACTAAAATGAAGACATGTCTCAAAAGAAGAAAATATAAATGGCCAATAAATACATGACAAAATGTTCAGCCTCTCTGGCCATTACACACAAATCTGCAAGGTGTGGTAGCACATACCTGTAATCCCAGCACTGGGAAGGCCAAAGCAGGACTTCTGAGTTTGAGGCCTGCCTGAGCTACATAGTGAATTCAAGGACAGCCAGAACTGCCTAGCAAGTCCCTATCTCAAAAAAAAAAAAAAAAAAAAAAAAAAAAAAAAAAAAAAAAAAAAAAAAAAAAAAAAACAGGGTGTGGTGGCACATGCCTGTATCCCAGCACTCGGCGGGGAGGCTGAGGCAGAAGGATCGCTGTGAGTTCGAGACCAGCCTGGGATATATAGTGAGTTCCAGGTCAGTCTCAACTACATAGTGAGCCCCTGTGTAAAAAATCCAAAAAAGAACACTGAGACTCCATTACTCTAGAAAGAATGGCTATCATCAAAAAATCAGGTAACAACAAGTTCTGGTAAGGGTTCAGGGGAAAAAGAAATATTTCCTTATTGTTGGTGGCAATGTAAACTAGTGAAACCACTACAGAAATCAGTAACATAGTTCAAAAAACTGAAACAAATTCCATTCCACCCAGCTATTCTCCTTCTAGGTATACACCCAAAAAGATTTAAAGTAATCATATTACAGCGATACATACAACCCACAATTATAGCAACACCATTCAAAATATCTAAATCTTAGAAGTGGCCCTATGACCGTCAGATAAATGGATGAATGGAAAGGGACAATGTGCTGGGGTTTTGGTTGGCGTGGTTTTTGGTTTTTTTGAGACAAGAGCTCAACATGTTAATTCAGATTGTCCTTGAACTCACATGATCTTCCTACTTCAGGCTCCCAAGTATTGGGATTACAGGCGTGTGCCACCATGCCTGGCTAAAAATGCGGTATTTATATACCAGAGAGTATTAATCTGTCACAATGAAGTTGATAAACTTGAGTCATCTGTAGGAAATGGAGGCACCTTGAGACCATAAGGTTAAGGGAAGACATACAAGCTGATGGTTGCACTGTTTCTCTTAAATGAGAAATACAAAACAGAAATAAAGAGCAAAATAAAAGAAAAAAATAAGAGGGAGAAAAAAGAGATGAAAGTAGGGGGAAGTAGAGTAGGGGAAAAAGGAAGCCAGGAGGGAAGGCAAGAGGATGTAGAAAGAAGTTGTATTAGGTATATATACCATTCCTCATAATGAATGTAATCATTAGACACTACAAGTCTGCATTATAAAATTTTTTTAATTATCATATATTTGTACAGCAATGCTGCCTGAAATGTGTCAATAAAATAATTGGCTTTTCGTGAGTAATTTAAAAGCGTAAGATTTTTAATTTAAAAATTCCCTTACACAAAATAACTTGAACAGATCCCTTCTACTGTTTTACATTTATAACATTCTATCTATGGGCAGATAGATATATATGAAATAATTATGAAACTACTGGAGAGTCACGATTTCTGGCTTTAACCTGAGTTTTCTTTCTAACTAGATGATTTGGGTCTATCATTTAACGTCTGTAAACTTTGGTTTCATCTTTTGTTTGGAGAAAACTAGAAGTTAAGATTCTGTTTTCGACAGATAATGGGTATGTATATACTTGGCTCTGCGTTCAGTGATCCTATGTATGACTGGCCAGTGACTATTTTTTCTTCCCCTGCTGCCTGGATAGTCATTTGCCAAACCAAAACAAAACAAAATCATTTTTCTTAATAACATCTGTGCCTTTAATCCCAGCCCTCGGAGATTTACTACACCAAAGAGTAACACTTTGCAGACCTGGGTACACTGATGTGCTTAACTCCATATAGCTTTATAAAAAGTCATCATAGTAAAAAGGATGACTACAGTTTATTAAATACGGTACCTATGCTCACACATTAAAATTTTGTTCCCATGAAAAAAATCAGATTACGGCATCAGAACCTGCCCTGGAACATAATCCACTTCTAAGAAAGGAAATTCACTGTACTTGTCATACCATCGTCATTGTTTCCTTCATGTAAATTCTATTCCAGGTAAAGCCTTTCAGGGGTCCGCTATATTAAATATACAGATCAAAATGAAAATCCAGACTCCATCTAAGAGCAAATCAGTTTAAAACCACACTAATGCTGCATGTAATCTAACCAGGTAGCAGGGTTACTACTGTGAAAGTCCTGCCCCTAAATTAACATCCAGACATTCATGCCGTATCGTAAACAACCAGGACAATGATAAATAAATAGCAGCATCAGTGGGCCCTGAATTTTCAAAGTGAAGAAGATTAGCACATCACTACAGTTTACTTTATAGCTCTCTCTCTATATATAAAATTGCTACACACACACACACACACACAAAAAAAAAAAAAACCCAATCGTCATTGTTTCCTTCATGTAAATTCTATTCCAGGTAAAGCCTTTCAGGGGTCCGCTATATTAAATATACAGATCAAAATGAAAATCCAGACTCCATCTAAGAGCAAATCAGTTTAAAACCACACTAATGCTGCATGTAATCTAACCAGGTAGCAGGGTTACTACTGTGAAAGTCCTGCCCCTAAGTTAACATCCAGACATTCATGCTGTATCGTAAACAACCAGGACAATGATCAATAAATAGCAGCATCAGTGGGCCCTGAATTTTCAAAGTGAAGAAGATTGGCACATCACTACAGTTTACTTTATAGCTCTCTCTATATATATAAAATTGCTACACACACACACACACAAAAAAAAAACAAACAAACAAACAAAAAAAAAACTTCTCCACACACAGAGGTCCAGTCCTTCTTTACGCATGGGAGGGACGGAAAATGTTTCCACGTTACAAAGGTGAAAAGAGGGAGTCGGAGATGGGACTGGGAGAAAAAATGGCTGCTTCACAGCAGGAAACCAGGCCTCGGGGAAGAAAGGCAAGGAGGGAGCAAAAAAAGAAGAGCCCAGTGAGGTCAGAGCCAAGCAGAAGGTAAAGTGAGCTCCTGAAAAAGTGTGGTACGCGGACGTGGAAGAGGAATGAGTGCAGAGCCGACGTCAACGGGTGGTGGGATCAACCACTGGAAGGAGGCGGAGGATACAAACTCGAGGAATGCGAGTAGAACTATCTGGAGAGGGCAGAAAGAGAGACGGAAGCAGAGCGCACAGGACAAGGCCTTGGTAGGGCGGGCAGGATCCTCACCTTGGGTTTAGTCCGGCTGGTCTTGGCCTTGGCCCGGCGCTGGGGCTTCACGGCCTCGGCCATAGACTCTGCCTCCGAGCTGTCGGCGTTTGTTTTGGTCAAAACCCTGCGCTTCACATAGCCTCCCCTGTTCCGGCCACCTGGAGGTCACATGAGCGGATCTCCACCAATCGCCGACAGAAGGCGGCAACTCGGAGATTCTACGGGCCGCGAGGTGGGTCAAACCAAGCCAGGAAGCATTTTCACTGGCGGAGTGCGGCCCCGCCCCTGTCTAGGCCACGCCCCCCGTTCCCCATCCCCTTCCAAAGTGAAGAGATTCTCCGCTCGAGCTCCGCTCTGCTGTAGGCTGAATGGTTCTTAGTAGGTGAAGGGAACGGTTCTCCCTGCTGATCAGACCCAGTCATCTTCAATTTAGATCGTCACTGCGCTCAAGGAAAGAAACCGAAACCCTTCAGAAGTGCACTTCATTTTATTCTGCTCTTTAGAATGATAAAGCCTGCCAGGCGACTCACGCATAACCCCAGCACTCTAGAGAGTGGAGGCAGTGGGATCGCGAGTTTGAGGGTAGCCTGGACTACTTACTGATTCTGAGGTCAATCCACCGACCAATTTGTAGAACCCTGCCTCAAAAGAAAGGGGGGAGGGTGATGTCACGGAAATTAATTTTTTTTCGTTGGTTAGTGTTTTTGTTTTTTGTTTTTGCTTTGTTGTGTTAGTCCTTAGAGACAGGGATCTCGCTGTGTTACCCTAGATTGTCCTCGAACTCGTGATCCTGCTTCTGCCTCTGTAGTGCCAGGATTGTTATGGCGAGCACCTCTGTGTCTACCTTTTGAAACTAAGATAGTCTTTCTTGTTTTTTATTTTTGTTTTTAGTTTTGATAAAATATGTACCAGATTTACCTCCAATACTGTGTAGTAATTTTCCTACAACTTTGAGAATTTCAGCTACTTTATAATCTCATACTATGGCATTACAGCATTGAATATGACTATGATACATAAATCAGCCAGGGTCTGATACAGCGTTTGTTATCACAGGGGTTCCATGAAAGCTGCTCAATTCAGGAAGCAGCCCTGGGTTGATTTCCTCTAAGTTTTGTTTTTGCTTTGTTGTGTTAGTCCTTAGAGACAGGGATCTCGCTGTGTTACCTAGATTGTCCTCGAACTCGTGATCCTGCTTCTGCCTCTGTAGTGCCAGGATTGTTATGGCGAGCACCTCTGTGTCTACCTTTTGAAACTAAGATAGTCTTTCTTGTTTTTTATTTTTGTTTTTAGTTTTGATAAAATATGTACCAGATTTACCTCCAATACTGTGTAGTAATTTTCCTACAACTTTGAGAATTTCAGCTACTTTATAATCTCATACTATGGCATTACAGCATTGAATATGACTATGATACATAAATCAGCCAGGGTCTGATACAGCGTTTGTTATCACGGGGGTTCCATGAAAGCTGCTCAATTCAGGAAGCATCCCTGGGTTGATTTCCTCTACACCTCCCTTAACGCCCTTAGAAAAATGCCATTTTATGGTCTCTGTTGCCACCTGATGGCAATTCTCCAGTAGTAAACCCTTTTTCAGGGGATTTCTGAGAAGTCATTCATTCTACAAATACTGCAGTTCACTACTTCCTGTATGTCTCTCTGCAGGAAGCATTTCTTCGTTTTCTATTACAAAATATATTTTGTAAAATTGAAAGTAATCATGTTACTTCTAAATTCAGTTTCTTGAGACAGCTTACAGAACAAGCAACTACCAAAAATTGTGCACTCTCCTTAGATGGAGCCTCTTGCATTAACAGATTTTTATTCTCATAGGCAGCAAAAAATTAGATTTGTCCCTTTCGTAATTGTCACTTTTTTAAGTTAAATTAGTTATAGAAATACTTATATGTATCACCAAAGCACCAGACATATAAGTATGGCCCACTCATACATTGTGGCACTGACATTTCTGAGTGTGTAACCCCATATTCCAAAGGCCAGCATTTCCTTGTCTCAGGGCTCCATTTGGCCACATGCATGGCAGGCTTAGGCAGTCTTCTACCAGTGACACATGGAGGTTGGCATATCAATATAGCTATGGGTTGAATTGTGTCACCTCCCCAAGTTGATATGATGAAGCCCAAACCCCTAGAATGTACCCTTATTTGGACAGGGCATATTTACAAAGGTAACCAAGTTAAAATGAGATCATAAGGATAGCTCCCTGATCCAACATGACTGTTGTCCTTTAAAGAGGGGACAATTTGGACTCAGGAAATGCATAGAAGAAAGGTGTTGGAGGAAAAAAATGAACAGAAAAAATGGTCATCTACAATGCAAAAAATAAGGTTGAGAACAGATCTTTTCTGCACAGTCCTCAGAATGAAGCAGCCCTGACTACACCTTGATACTGGACCTCTAAAACAATAAATTTCTGATGTTTAAGCCACTGTTGTAGTCAGGGTTTGCAAAGGACTATATTTAATACAGGACACATAATTTATAGTATTATTTTATAATATTCACCAAAAATGTCAAATGCAGAGGGATGCAAGAGATCTGTCCACATACTAGAGACCTGAAGAATCCAGCCCAGGGCCTGGATCCCATGGCAATGCCCCACACAAGTCCAAGGCCAGGAGCCCGAGGTAATGTCCTCCATGAGTCCAGCCAGAGGCCTAGAGCCCATGGCAATGTCCCATGAAAGTCCATATTGAGGATCTGTACCGGGAAGATTCAAAGGCCAACAGTGGAAGCTAGAAAGCCTGCTCCACTGAGGTAAAGGATCTCTGCCACCAGGCTGAGGAATCTGCACTGGAGCCAGGAGGCGACACTCAAGGTGAAGATCAGAGCTCCCCTGATTCAAACAGCAGCCATTACCAGTTTTAGCAAGGACCTGAGCTCCAATGATAAGGAGAACAGTCACATGCACACCAGGAACATCAGCCGCAGCAAGGTTCTCCAGGAATATCAACGGCATAAGATCTTCCTCTCGGGTTTTCTTTTTATGCCTTTGAAAACAATCCACAGGTAAGTCTTCTACACCCAGAACCACACTGACTCAGTTCTGCTGGGCATTCCAAGTTGACTGTTACCTAATCCACCACAGGTACCCAGTTTATGGTACCTTTTAGAACCAGTCTAATAAATCAATACAAACACCCAGTTCCCTCACCCCTTGGTTGGACAAACTCTGAGGCCTATATTCTGTGTTGTTTCCCAGAGTTCTCCAGAGGAATTAAGCCTTAGTTTCCCTTTGCAGCAACCTATGTAGTAGTATACTCCTTTTTCACTTCCTTTTCTTCCCTTTCTCATTTCCCGTTGCATAACTGGTGTTTTCTGAGTTCACCTCCTAAATGACTTGACCTCAAGTCCTTTCCTTAGGGCCTCTTTCTGGGGCACCTCAAACTAAGTCATCTGGTATCACCAGTGGTCCACTGGAGTATCGTGCTGGGATTCTCTGCAATTACTCTCTACCGAGCCAGACAACAAAGGGTTTCACTGGAAGTGCAACAGTGATGCTATCTGTGCTGCAGCATCACAATGACTGAGGCCTCCGCTTTGAGAGACCAGGGTGGAATAGAGGTGGAAGGACTCATGCAACATCACTAGCATTTAAAGACACAGAGGCAAGGGTAGTTCTAAAGAAAATAAAGTGTTGGTTGTTGCTGCCCTGAAGAACATCACAAGCTCAGGTCACTCAGAAAAGCTGTTAGGAGAGCATATGAAGAGAGGCAAAGATGTTGAACATTATTTTATGTATTTATTTGCTGCTTTTACTTCTTTGAAAAATGTTTGTTCATTTCAGATGCCCATTTTTTTGAATTGCGTCTTTATATTTAAGGGGCCTAATTTTTTTAAGTTCTTTATATATTCTAGATAATAGTCCTATGTCTGAGGAGCAGCTGGTAAAAATTTTTTTCCACATTGTAGGTTGTCTCTTAGCTCTGTTGGTGGTTTCTTTTGTAGTGCAGAAGCTTTTTAATAAGATGATATCCCACTTGTTGATTCTTTGTGCTAGTTCTCATGCTACTTAGGATTTGTTCATAAAGTTTTTTCCTATGCCAATGTCTTTGAGAGTTCTACCTAACTTACCTTCCAGCAAGTTAAGTGTTTCTTTTTTAATATTTATATCTTTAATCCACTTGGATTTTAGTTTAGTGCATGGTGAAAGATAAGGGTCTAGTTTTAATCTTTGGCAAATTGAAATCCAGTTTTTCCAACACCATTTATTAAAGAGTTTATCTTTCCTCCAGTGAGGATGGTTGGCTTTGTCAAAGATGGGGTAGTTGAGTACATCTGGAGCTGTTTCTGTATCTTCCAATCTATTCTACTAATTCTCAGGTCTTTTTCTGCTAAGAACAGACACTACACTTGATCTTACCCAAAAGGCCAAGAAACGATCTCAGGTCGTTTTCTTTGCCATGACCATGCTGTTTTTATCACAGTGGCTTTGTAGTATAGTTTCAAATTGGGAATTGTTATAGCCACTGCCATGTCTCTGTTGCCTAGAATTGCTTTTGCTGTTCTAGGTCTCTTCTGGTTCCACATGAATTTTTGGATTATTTTCTCTAGTTCTGTGAAATATACTGTTGGAATTTCAATCAATACTGCATTAAATCTGTATAGCAGTTTTGGTAGTATGGTCATTTTCACTATGTTGATTCTTCCTACCCAGGAGCAGGGGATATCTTTCCATTTTCTCATATCCTCTTTGATCTCTTTTTTCAGAGAGCTATAGTTTTCAGTGTAGAGGTCTTTTGCTTCTTTCATTAGATTGATTCCTAGATACTTCATTTTTTTGTATGCAATTGTGAAAGGAATTATTTCCCTAATTTCTCTCTCAGTGAGTCTGTTGTGTACAAGAAGGCTATTGATTTTTGAGTGTTGACCTTGTACCCAAGTACTGTGTTGAAAGTGTCAATTAAGTCTAGAAGTGTTGGGCAGATTTTTGGGCGTCTTCTATGTAGAGTGTCATATCATCAGCAAATAATGACAGCTTAACTTCTCCCTTTCCTATCTTTATTGCTTTAATTTCTTTCTCATGTCTAATTGCTGTGGCTAATGTTTCCAGACCTATATTGAACAGGAGTGGTGATAGTGGGCATCTTGTCTTGTTCCTAATTTTTTTTTTAATTTTATTGAGTTTATTGGTACATTTTAGGGATACAGTACAGTTACATTCATTGTTGGGATCATGTACCTTTACATGGCAAGTCTTGATTCTCATTTTTTCCCCTTACCTCTGCCCTCCCTTCACCCCCTCCTCCCCTCCCCATCTACAAACACTTTATTTTCATCTTTTCATTCTCTCACATTTTTTTCTTTTCCCTTTTTGTTCTTCCCCTACGCATCACACC
>NW_022900942.1:38489221-38505608 GCF_012274545.1 Fukomys damarensis | reverse complement strand
TTGTCCTTGACTTTGTTAATATAATGTATTACATTCACTGACTTTCGTATGTTGAACCACCCTTGCATCTCTGGAATAAATCCGACTTGGTCATGATGGATGATCTTCTTAATAATCCTCTGTATTCTGTTTGCTAGTATCTTATTAAGGATTTTTGCATCTATATTCATTAAGGAGATTGGTCTGTAGTTCTCCTTTTTGGTTGTATCTTTCTCTGGTTTGGGAATCAAATTGTTCCTAATTTTAACATGAAGGTTACATCACTGGTCATTTGAGAGATGCAGATGAAAACAACACTGAGATTCCACCTCACCCCACAAAGAAAACAGCCAATAACAAATGTTGGCAGGGTTCTCCATTGTTGGTGGGAGTGCAGACTGGTGCAACCACTATGGAAATCAATATGGAGATACCTCAAAGAACGAGGACTAGAGGTTTCATTTGACCCAGCTATCCCTTTGCTGGGTATCTTTCCAAAAGAATTAAAAGAATCATATCACAGAGAAGTATGTGCACCCATGTTTATAGCGGCACAAGCACTCAGGAGGCTGAAGCAAGAGGATCACTGTGAGTTTGAGACCAGCCTGGGCTCCATAGTGAGTTCCAAGTCAGTCTCAACTACATAGTGAGACCCTGTCTCAAAAAACCTAAAACAACAACAAAAAAGAATTAAAAGAATCATACCACAGTGATATATGTACACCCATGTTTATAGCAGCACAGTTTGTAATAGCTAAAACTTGGAAACAGCCCAGTTGCCCATCAGTTGGAGACTGGATAAAGAAGATGTGGTTTTTCTGTAAATGGAGTACTATTCAGTCATAAAGAATGAGAAACTAGAATCATTCATAGGAAAATGCATATTGAGGCCATACTCTTAAGTGAAATAAATAAGACATGTGTAAATATTGAATAGTATCTCTCGTGTGAACGACTAAAAGTGTAAATAAGATCCAAATTGTATAACTGACAATGGGAAATGGGAAAAAAAGGGCTAACGGTGTAGGGGAAGTGGGAAGGGTAGGGGAAAGGAAATAAGGGAAAAGAAAAAATATTAGAAAAGGAAAAAAATGGAAACAAAGTCTTTGTAAATAAAGGGGGGGAGTGAAGGGAGGGCAGGGAAATGGGGAGAAAATGAGAACCAAGATCTGCCATATAAAGGTACAAGAACCCAATGATAAATGTAACTGTATTGCATACATAAAAAGTACCAATAAACTCAATAAAAAAGAGAAGCAAGGAAATAAATGAAATAAAATAACTTTTATAAAACCATAAAGAATTATAGATATGGTAAATAAATGATGTTTCTTCTAATTACTGTATCTTTCTTCAGTTGTCCTGATTCATAGATCATGCAGGTACATGAGCAATCCATCATGCCATGAAAATGGCATTCTGGATCAGACTGGAGCAAATCCAGAAAGCACATTTATCTTATCAAACAGTAAATGCAGACACATCAATTACCTTCCTCTGTTGCACCTATGCTTTTCCTTCAGCTCATATTTGTGATGGAGAAGAAAATCTCAAGCTTGTTTCAGGAATGGTTGGCTGTATGAATTAACTATTGGCCTTTATATGGACTGCTACTGAGCCCCCAGACTCAAATTGTCAGTGCCCAAAAGAATGCACTCAGAGAACAAGCAGGAGAACTTGACAGGGCAAAGTTTAAAATTTATTGTACTTCTGCAGAAGGGCATGCATGCGCTCAGACATGAGGTAGCAGGTGCACTGAGAAGCAAGGAAAGGGGTTTTTAAAGCCCTAACACATGGTTGAATTGAAAGGCTTATAATCTATCTCAGTTGGCTAGTTTAAGTGGTGATAGGGGAGGATCTGAAGGATTGCTAAAGGGGAGGAAGAGTGGGAGAGGAGTGGGTGTGGGGAACAGAAAGTCCTTGGCTATTGACAAGCTATCTTTGGTCTGAAGCAATGTTTCCAAAATTTAGGCATTTTCTGTAATTTCAGTGTGAGGTATGGAGTCTTCCAAAACTTGTAGGATCTTCCTTGGTCCTCCAGCCTTGCATATAATCTCTTTCACTTCTTCTATCTCTTTATTTCCTCCCGACCCCCCCCCACTTTTGTACTAGGGATCAAACTCAGGACCTTGTGCTTGTGAGGCAGGCAGTGGCACCACTGAGCTAAATCCCCAGCCTCGCCCCTTTTAAATGTACTACTTTAGCCAAGGTGACATACTTGTGCTACTTAGTTGTTCTTAAGTACCAAAGAACTGGTGTCTGGGCCCAGTAGGCAGAAACTTCTCATCCCAAATAAATTGAAATGGTAGGATCTTGCAACAGATACAAAACCCAAAAGCCAGCTAAAACTTGAAGACACCTCTGAGAAGCAGTCATTTCCTAAGGTTTCTGAATACTGGCAAAAAGCTACTCACCATAAGCAATTTGCAAGCATCAACCCAGTAATTAAACTTTAAAAAAATAAAAAATGAGAAGAAACTTAAACAAGTTACAACCCTCCCCCTGAGATTTTCAGCTCACCAAAGGTAAACCCAGGGGGCAATGAGGTGGAAAAATCCAAAAGCCACCCACCTGGAATTTCTGAAATGGTAACAGTGGAAGTAACAAAGCAGACTGAGCTTCTACAAAAAGTAAAAGCAGAAATAATTATTTCTCAGACAATTACAGACATGGTGATCACAATGAAAGACATGCCTAGTAACTAGAGCACATATATATATTTTTTAAAAAAATAGATGAGCTCAGGAAAATCACAAATGCACGCACACACACACACACACACACACGCACACACACACACACACAGCAGCGGGCAACTATCTCTAGGCTGCCTCATATCTACTGCATACATATCACCTAGGAGCAGATAGATGCCCCATTACAACGGTGGAATTGCCTCTTAATGGTGCAGCAGCTCAAGAATAATAATTATGTGGAGTTGGCATACTGGCCCAGATGAGATATTATGTGGTGTTTACATGGCCACAATATTCCAGTAGGTAGATTGAAATATTGGGTATAATTCCAACAGGTAGACAACACAGGTCTGGGAAACAGGAGGTGAGTGGCCTCTGTCACTATGATTCTCACTGACCTACTAGGGGAATTTGTGTTTCCCATCCTTTCAACTTCAGGCTCTGCTGGATTCCAGTTCCTGGCTCAAAGAGTTTTGCAGGAAATATAACTACCAGGGACATAAAGAAAGGTCCCACTAAAACTGATCAACACCTGGTCATCTAGGATTCCTCTAGCCACTAGATTAGCAAGAAAGGAGTTACTATCACTGCAGTACTAAGTGATTATCATGAGTCAGAAGGGGCAAGGATGAGGTAGGGAGGAATACGTGTGGAGCCTGGGAAATTTTCTGGGGTATATCTTTATATTGCTGTGTCTGGTGATAAACATAAATTGGCAATTTCAGCAAACAAAGTCCGACAAGAGCTTGATAACTAGACCCTACAGGGTTGATCTTTGGGGACAAGAGATCTTGTTATCAAACAACCCAGATAAGCAGAACAACAAACCAAGTATAACAGAAATCTATAATGTATGTGCAGTTTATTTTATTTGTTTTGTTTAGGATACCTATTTATTCATGAATTCATTCAGTATGGTGTACATGATGTTCCAATATAGAATATGAAATCAGCTTGGGCTACCATAACAAAATACCACAGACTGAGTGTCCTAAACACAAAAATTCATTCTTCTGATATTCTGGAGGCTGGAAACCCAAGAGGAAGTAGATTAATGTGCCAGTAGTACTAGTTTCTCCTTAGGCCTCTCCTTTTGGCTTGCAGATGGCAGATGGCCACTGCACATTTATCATTTATGGATTTAGGACTATCTGCAGCAACAGGACTATAGCTTGTACTATTAAACTTTCTCCCTCCCCGCAACTCTCGTTTGGACTTGAAAGGGACAGGATAGAATCGAATTAATGCGGGCACAGATGGATCTGAGCCACGCAGGGCCAAGACACATGAACCTTCTGTACCTGGCATTTCTGCAAGCACCCAACCAACTTCCACCTGTCCCTGTCCTGGCCTAAGCACCCTCTCAGACTTCTAGAACCCACTCTTTGACCAAAAGTGCCAGGAAAGTAACACCTCCCAGGAGCAGCCTTCAACCCCCAACTGATTGGAATCCCAGTGGGACTGGGCTCCAGTTGTCCACCAGGTAACTGGCTTGATAATGTATACTTTGTGCTGTCCTTACTATCTCTTTCTCACTTCTTCACTCCCATATTGGTGCTATCTGGGATCACTCCTGTAAGGACCAGCAGCCATGCCCTACAGATGCACATACTTCCTTTTACACAGTGCCTTGACTGTTCTGTGACTCAGGAAACTACAGGTTTTTCCCAGCAAGCTTGAGCCCAAGCCAGAGCCTGAAGCATGCCCAGATGCTCATAAATATGTTTACTGAATAAACTGACCCCAGCCCTGTGACAGAATTCCTTAAACCTGAATGTAAACTCTATAGCCCATAACTCCCTCACTGTGCACAGACCTAGATCAAACATCCTACTAACTGCAGTACACTTAAGTTCCCCTAAAAATGCTGTATGTTATATACATATCTCAGTGAAGTAACACTGAATTTGATACATGACCTCCCTGACCAGCAGTTTGTTTTTCTAGTCTAATAACTGCAAATATGACAAGGGTGGAGGTCACATAAAGCTTTGAAGAGAAAACTTTATTTTACTTCATATCAAACTGACAGAGCAATAAAAATATTATTTCCCACTTATGAAACACTCTTACATCAATTACACTCACTGATAGAAAAGGGAAATCCCTGAGGAATTACCAACAATAAATAATATATTTTAAAATAGACCATTGTGAGTGTATAAGAAAATTTCCTGAGCCCATTCAGTTAGAGGAAGTCAATGGCCCTTTGCAAACTTGAATTTCTCAAAAGGATATACAATTGATGCAAGTTTCCTTCATGAGAAGCTGCCACATTCAGCAGCACTTCATATTAGAGGAGGGGAAAAAAATCAATCTTCTTTTAACCAATGTATCCATAGTTCTGAGAAAGCTATTACACCAAGCAGGAAAGGGAAAATACTTGCTTTTTTTTGTAGTCACATAGAGCACAACATAACAAATAAATAGCACTGCTATTTTATCTTGTCATTCATTCAAATGTATATAGTTCTCAGTGTGCAAATGTTGTACAAAAGGTAATAACCTCTCCCTGCTGTTTGTGAGTAACAAAGCAAGACCCAAATATTTGCAGAAGAGTTAGATTCCAGGGTCTAACAAACAAAAGATTCTCAGTGAAGATCCAGGACTGAAGACTGTCTTTGGAACTCTGAAATTCTCTTGAGGGGCACTGAAAATACCATATTTCATTGATTTTAGGATGTTTTTATCACTTTATTATCTCAGATTCAAGTAGGCTTGGCCACGAATGTTACCTGTTTCAAATTAACTGACAACTCTCCTATCTACCTTCTTAGTAGTACATAATATAATGATATATTTTATAATCTATGGCTTCTTAGATTAAATATGCTGCTCTGTAGCTCAGTATACAATGATTCATATAAAAATAAATCTAACATTTAAATCCTGGTAATTTTCTCAATTAAAAAATGCTCACAAAATTAGGCATTTTAAATTTTAGCATGAGAATCGCAGCTTCATGAGTTAGGAGAATGGTGATACAAAATGAGCTTATGCTCTAGATCCATTTCTGCTGCTAATCAGCTGGCACAACTTTAAGAAAATTGATTTTAAACTTCTGGGCCTCATTTCTTCACCTATAAAATGAGAAAGTGCAATCAAATGGCTTCTAAGCCTTCCAGCTGAAAGGAAGGTAATTTTAAATCTTGCACCATATGACATTGTGTCACTGTGGAAATTCCATCACCATGCTGCCCAAAGCAAAGGAAATTCTTCTACAGCTGATGACTTGACTCCTCTCCAGCCACACTGCCCCCTCCTCAAAGAGCCAACACTTGAATCCAGAGATGGCCCTATTTCCCAAGTAGGAAACACAATTCCTTCACAACCTTAGTAGCTGACTGGGAAAGAATAATTCTTCAATCTGGAGCAATTTGTAAACATCATCAAAAAACTGCAGAAGTCTACTAGCTTAAGTTGAACTAAATGTCTACTATAAATTTAAAATATCAAGAAATTACAGCAGGGGTTCACTTCAAAGTCTTCTTGATCAACAAAATTTGACTACAGATTCTGCTGCTCTGCATGCCTCGTTCCATCCCATAGAAGCAATAGCTTGAGAAAGATTTCTTTTCTGAAAGAAAATAAGAAGTGTTATGTGAATAACCTATTCATGGCATCACCTGCTTCTACCTTGAGAGTGTATTAACAAGCTTAAGTGTACACAGCCAAGGAAAACAAATGGTAAGGAATTGATACTCCAAGGGATGGAATACAATCATAACAGCAATGCTTTATGATAAATAATTTATGTATTTATATTTTGTGTGCATTTTTAAATTTAAAAATTATCATCTTTCCCTAAACATGTTAGAATTTAGAACAGGAATAGAAGCAAAAATCAACAATTGCAGAACAAATAAAAAATTCCTAAATTATTCTGTTTAAATTTCAATTCCAAAGCTTCACTCAAACTATTTTAAATATTATAATAAGATGTTATCAACTAATCAAAAGTTCCTTCTTTTTGTTTTCTGAAACTCAGATAATTTTACATGTATATGTGAGCTCCTACTAATTGAGTGGGCATGGATATTACTATTATACAACTTAAGAAAAACAACTCAAGTAACTATGTAGGGATCAGCATCTTCATAAGGTATGATCAAAAATAACTGTCGAAGGGCTGGGGATTTAGCTCAGTGGTTCCACCACCTGCCTCACAAACACAAGGACCCGAGTTCCATCCCCAGTACTAAAAAAAAAAAAAAAATCTGTCAAATGCCATCCAACAAAAAGGCAGACTTGTAAAAACATTACAGTGTATAGTTATCTACCTTATTTACCAGATCTGGGACCATGAGAATTCTGGCTCTTCTCCAAAGTCAAAATGACCATGAAAGGTAAATATTTGATTTGATTTAGAACATTGAGGCAGTCAGGACAGCACAACTAAAGACACTCAAGAAAAAAGGAATTCCAAGCCAGGAGTGGTAGTGCACATCTATAATCCCAGCACTCTGGAAGCTAAGGCAGGAGGATCTTCATGAGTTCAAGGCTAGTCTGAACTAAACAGTAAGACCCTGTCTCAAGAGACCAAACCAAAAAAGGGAGGAAGGGAGGAAGGAAGAAAGGGAGGGAGGGAAGAAAGGACTTGCAGAACTTCTTCAGAAAGTGGCAAGAATGATGAAATGGATGTGTCTGAAACAAGGAGGAGTACCCTGATGGGGATTAATGACAATGTATCTTTTACTGTAATTAATTTGCTTAATTTAAACATGTACTGTATTTTCCTATGTCATCATGTATGCTTTACCCAAACAGGTTAATGCAGGAAAGAGGTAAAAATATAAAAAGAAACCCTTGGCACTCCCAATTCCCTGCCACACAAGCCATCCCCGAGAGCAGGTTTTGCTTTGAATATGAAGTCATGGTTCTATTTATGGTATTTTTGCTCTGCCTTTCATCAGGGGTTTGCACCTGTGAGAAAGAGGGAGGTTTATGAATGAAGAAAAAATGATAAGTGGTTGTAAAAACTACAATTTATTTGTGGGTCAGAAAATTGTATCTAGTTAAGAAATGAAATATTGTGTCTTCAATTTCCATATTTCTATAACAATTCTACTTAAATATTAAATATATTTCCTAAGCAATTTTAAAACATATATTTAAATATAAATAGAAGCTAGCTAAGTATTTCTACCTGATTAAGACAATTTGGTTTCTGTTCTATATAGCTTATTATCTATATGCACAAAATAGGCATTTTATTTTGTTTTGCAGTGCTGGGGATGAACCTAACTAAGGCTTTTGTATAAATTACATCCCCAACCTCTTTTTGTTTTTTTTTTGAGACAGTCTTGTTAAGTTGCCTAGGCTGGGCTCAAATGTGTGATCCTCCTACCTCAGCTCCCACAATGCTCAGATTATAGGCATGTACCACCACACCCCACACAAAGTAGATTTTTCAAAGGATGAAAGCAACATTCCATGGGCCACCTTCCAAGTATTTTTCATTGGATAAAACACTGTAGGAAATCGCCATAGGTTAAACCTGTTTTGTTTCATAACTGATAGTAAATATTACCAATACCAAGCCAGGAAGGGTGAGAGAGAAGCTGTTCCAGTTCTCTTATGACTTCCTGTACCTAGCCCACCCACTTCTGGTCATTTCCAGGAACACACAAAGTCTGGGAAATGGAAATGGATCAGTTCTTCAAAACAGTTTTTACTCAAAGAAGTAGAACATTCTTATTGTGGACAAATTAGAAAACAAGATAACCAAAAAGAAATGTTACCTGTTTAAGAACACATCCTTTCAGATTTTTCTCTTTGTTCTTATACAGCTATATGGTTTTACTCCAGGATATACCTGTTTGGGTTTTTTTTTTTTTTTCCTTTCTTATTTTTTTCCATTAAGTTATTTGGTACATTTAAGATAAAAAATACAGTTAAATAAGAACCAAGATACATCATATAAAGGTGCAAGATCCTGATGATGAATGTAACTGTAGGGTTTCTTTTTTTTTAATTTAAGTATCATATACTTTATAAGGAGTTTCATTTAATATTGCTATTTTGGCTTCTGAGGCCTTCCTTCACGGTTGACAAGACCGCTTTTGACTTGGGGCATGTTCCAAGCACCTGAGGGCCAAGAGAATCAGCTGCTATGTGGGTCATCTTTGCAGCTGTGGTGGTTTAGTAGTGCTCAGTTCTCCTCAGAGAATCCTTGTGGTTTACTAGTTTGTAGTAGTGATAATCTGGTGCAGGGTGACCCTCATGGTTCTGTGATGTTTGGTGAGTGTTACATCTACATTGTTTTCACAACTTCTTTTTACTTGACTTCCCGCTTTTAGGAGAAGGAGGGGGTTCTCTAAAGATTAAATGACTTCAACAGTGGAGCTCTTGTGTGTTTTGCTTGTGATCATGCCTAAATGTAAATTCCTAATAGCTGCAAAAAGTTTAACAAGAGCAAAGTCATAAGATAGTTAATGAAAGGGAAATGCCCTCATTCAAATATGTATAGAGTGGTTTCCCATCAGCTTCCAGAGAGGCCAGCCTGCAGGGACACCACCCCCAACCAGTGTGCAACCCTGATACAAGGGCTGGCTCCTTCGTGGCAGTGACATAAAGAAGCTTCCATGTCTTCAGAAACACAGTCGCCAGTCAAAGTTCAACTTGATTGTGTGAAGGTTAAAGGTTCTTACCTCTGGTATTACTGATAGAGTAAACTGTAGTCAGAAACCAAAGAATAATCAGGGTCATCTGCAAAGAGAAAAACACAGAACAAGTTTAGACTCATACTTTTTTTGTAATAAGATCTTAGCTCATCTTAGCTCTCCTCAAGCTAAGGCATTTCACTTAAAGATTGGGTAACTGCTCTTTCAAAAGGAGAAAATATATCTGACAACAAAACCTATAACTGGTAGTCATGGCTACAAACTGAAGAACATTCTGGAAATCACTATTATGACTTTGCCATTTTTCATCCATGCCCAGATATTAGTATTCACACTAAAGTCATCTTCAAAACTGGACAAAAATTAAGCCCTGCATTATCAAGTGGTAATAAGGTAACAAGAAATAACATAAATTATCACAGTATTCAAAGTTAATATTTAAGCCACTAAATTTTCTATCAGTCATTAAATTTTTACTGAGCTGCCAAATGTAGCATAAGATGTCCTCTTCTCTCATTCCTTTGAAGGTAGATAGGTGAGCCTTTTTTCTGCTAAGAGTAAGTATTTTTTGAGACCTACCCTGTTAGGTGTTGAAAGTGATACGAGAAAAGATGAAGTGCCCGCCCTCAAGGATCTTGTAATTATCAAAGAAATAAGGGTAACGGAAGATGTTAAGGTGTGTGGTCTCTCCCAGAGGTGTCAGAGGAGTTGAGGAGAGACAGATAGAGATAGAGAGAGAAGAAGCAATGTGATTATTGAAAGGTCCCCCATAGGGGAACAAATATATAATATTAAATATATAATATTAAATTCATATTTCTGTATATCTTTACCATCTATAAATTATATGTTTGTGTAATCCAAAGAGAACTTTATCTCAGTTCTGCTGTACTCCTGGTCCAAGTTAAAATAATCTTTGTTAAAACTGTCTTATAGTAAGTTTCTTTTGATACTTTAGCAGCTGAATTCTCTTGGATAAGCTATAAAATAGACCAATTATCAAATTTGACTCTGACACACTATATATAGTAAAATTCGAATATAGGTTTATTCTCTTTGGAATTTGATTCAATTTAATCATTTTATTCCCCTTATTTCAAAATTCTAGCTATCCAATCCTAAAGAAAATCTGACATAAGAACTTCAGACTTTTTTTTGTTTTGTTTTTTTGGTACCGGGGATCAAACTTGGGACCTGTGCTTTGGAGGCAGATGGCAGAACCATTGAGCTAAATCCCCAGCCCAAATAAATTTCTTTTTTTCTTTCTTTCTTTTTTGGTACTGGGGATCAAGCTCAGGACCTTGCATTTGCCAGGCAGGCAGTGGCACCACTGAGCTACATCCCCAGCCCTCAAAAGGCTTTTCTTGATGGCATACCTGATGGAAAACTTTTAGGAACTGGGAGAGGTCCTCTCCTATAAGAAATGAAAACCAAAGTATTTCAGATATCTTGTTATTTTTATAATATTCTACTTCATGCTACAAGCATATTGTATTCCAAGGAGCTACTTTAATCAGCTTATGTTTCTGCATTGGAGAGTCAAGAAAGCTCAGAAGTAAATGAGCTATATATCTCTGACCTACTGAAATCCAAGGTGCCGACAGATATGGGACACTATGCATAGTGGTCAGGAGCACAGAGCTCTAACTCTGCAACCCAGGCTGGAAGGATTAAAATCTAGCTGTGTGAGCAAGATTTACTGGTCTCCTTGTGCAACAGTATCTTCTATGTAGAACAGAAAATACAAACAGCGCCTACTTTATTATGAAAATTAAATCAGCTAATTTGTATTACATGTTTTGAGCAGTGACTAATTCAATTCTTAACTATTGATAAGGAGCATGCAATCCCTCCCAAACATGTCCCATCTTTCTTGAAACTAGTTGGAAAATTAAACAATTTAGTCTTCCAACTAAGTTTCTCTCCCCTCAGGACTGTTTACATGAGGGACAGCACATTTTCCTTATAAAGGGCCCAACAGTAAATAATTTAGGTTTTGCTGACCATACACCCCCTCTGTTGCAATGCTACTCAGTTCTCAAGGGAAAGCAACCACAGAAAAAACAAAATCTACTAAGGGTATTGTGTTCTCATAAAACTCTATATGAACACTGAAATTTGAATTGCATATAATTTTCACATATCATTAAATAGTATCCTTTTGATTTTCTACAGCCATTTAAAAATGTAAAAATTTTTCTTAATTAGGCTCTACAAAAACAAGTAAATCAGATTTGTTGCACAGGGTACCATAGTTTGCTGATTCTTGCTTTCTACAGGCTATAAGAAAGGTATAAGATTCATAAACAAGTAATGAATGATAACGTTCAAGCATGACATAATCTTCCTTGAACTATGACTCATAAAATTCATTTAATGTTTGTCCTAAAAGTGCTATGTCCAAAAAGCTAGCAGTGTTGCTAAGCAAAGGCAGTGTTGTATATGTTTAAACTTTAACGTCTTACAAATGATAAATATGTATAATTTTATCTGTCAATTTAAAACAAACTTTAAAAATACAATATATCTCAGAATATTTTTTTTCTTTTTATTCCCCCAACACCAGAAATCGAACCCAGGGCCTTCACACTGAGCTATATCCCCAGCACTTTTTGCTTATTTATTTTTTTAAATTTTAAGAGAGGGTCTCACTGAGTCACTAAATTGCTCAGACTTGGCTCAAGCTTGTAATGCTCCTGCCTCAGCCTCTCAGAGTTCTAGGATTATAGCCATGCACCACTACACAGGACTGTCTTAAAACATTAATAATAAAATAGCTAATTTAAAGGGTTTTTTTTTTTTTTTCATGTGAAAGGCAGACTGCTATTACCTTGCTAAATTAGCTCCTATAGCCTTTCCTGGTGCGGCTGCATTCCGGTTGGGAGAGTAGAAATTCTCATACAGAATTGGTGCTAAAAGGAGCATCGAGAAAAAAAACAGTAAGAAGCATGTGTTATCTTTTAGTTCCAGAATATCCCCCAAGGTCCATGTGCTGGAGGCCTGGTTCCCAGCTTGGCACTATTGAGAGGTGGCAGAACCTTTAAGAGCCGGGCCCTAGTGGGAGGTCTTCAGGTCACTGTGAGGAGAGTGTGAGAACCTGGTCTCTTCCTCCTTAGCTTTCACATTCTGGCCATGAGATGAATGATTTGCTTTGCCATACCCACACCATCATGACATGCACCCTCACCACAGGCCCATAAGCAAAGGGGCCAATCCACTATGGGCTGAAAACTCAAAACCATAAGTTAAAATAAATCTTTTCTCTTATTGGCTGATTTATCCGAGGTATCTGTTACAATAACAGAAAGCTAACAGAGCAAGTGTCTTATGTCCTCAGTAACATTGGACAAAAAAGACAAACAGAATTGTTTACATATAGCCCTGCCCACCCTGCCACCCCATTCACCTGGTGGAATCTGGCCAGTTTTGCGTTGATTCACAAAGAACTCAATGTCCTTCTCAATGCTGCACATTTCTAAACTCTTACGGACTTGTTCATACATCTAACAAAAAGAAAATAAATAATTAAGTAAAGGTATGTTGATGATAATTGTGACATGGTTCTTTAGAAATGGAAGTGTTGAATGGCTCTTTTCCAAATTTTGTTGTATTGAAAAGAAAAAAAAATTCCCAAGCCCCTGATTCATATAAAGGCTTTGCTCTGGTACATTTGTGCTATTAAATTGTTTAAAAGATTCTAGAAAATGTATTTTTTGTGGCAATTAAAGATTTTGCTGAAAAAAAGGTAAAAAAAAAACCCAAAAACTGATGAAGGGCTGGGGATTTAGCTCAGTGGTGCCTCTAAAGCACAAGGTTCTAAGTTGAACCCCCAGGACGGCAAAAACAAAAACAAAACCAATGGAACCAAAAACTAGATACCAAATCCCATGACACAAGATCAACATCACATACAACTACAAAGACAATTCCTTAACTTGAAAAATAACATTCTCCCATTCATTTCTATGAGTAAATTTAATCATTCTTCTAAATGGAATGTTCCATCGAGGTGACAGTGGCTCTATCTCTTAGCAGTGAAGCTTGTGATGATTTAAGATCTGGGGCCCCAGTTGCTATTGCTTTGCTTCATCCTGGATAATGGCCCTGGGAATGCTGTGGGAGAGAACTTTAAGCCCTGGAGAAGCCATTACCCTACACAGAGGTCAGGATGCTAGTAATGGGTGATGGCCTGAGTGATCCTATCCCAGACTGGAAATGGGATTTGCATTCATGCCATGACATCTCTATCTTCCAAACATTAATCCGTGTTTGGGATCCCTTCTCTGTTTTCCTGCCCTAACTCTGAATTTGTTAATTATTTCTAATTATGGTAGTAAAATGGACCAGGAGTCGGGCAGATGGCATGTTTATATCACATCACCGTGTGGCCTTGAACAAGTCACTTTACCTCTCTGGACCTCAAATGAAAGCAGTGGAGTAGGATGAACAAGGAAGTGTTTACAGTTCTTTCCCTCTAACAAATCAAACATGCAGAGCCACAGCCGTTGTAGATGGCTCTGACTTACGTCATCGCTGGTGACACATTGTTGTGACAGCTGATTCAAATGTAACCACAGTGCATTCCGTAAGAAGTTTATTCGTTCACATTCTTGGGCTTCAAACACCTGCAGAAAAAAAGATCTCTAAGTGCCTACATATACAGAGCAAAGGAGCATTCATTTAGATTTCTGTCACTTAAACAGTGTGGTCTCAATTATCTGTAAGCTTACTGTCCCATTTATAGGATATTTTCTATCACCACCATCGAAGAATCTCAGAAACTCTTACGGAAGACAAATAGCGCAAATGGATTATTGTGGTTTATGTCCAGATGTTCCCCAGACCTTCACGCACTCATAAGTGGGGCTTTTGGAAGCAGATTAGATTACGGGGGCATTACAGTTGACTTGTTTTTAGGAGGTGGGGGTCTAGTCCAAAAAGGTAGGTCACTGAGGGCATGACCTAGAAGGGCATCTCCCCCTTCTGGGCTACTCCCTTCACCTCCTGCTCCCTGTTCACCATGCGGTGAGCAGCTTCCCACTGCCATGCCTTTCATTACACATTATGCCTTCCTGCCTTGGATCCAGTTGGCCATGAACTTAAGGGTGAATCCAAATAAATTTCTCCTTGTTAGTCATGGGTGTCGGGTAGTTTGTCCCAGCAATGAGGAAAGTGACTAAGTCATGGATTCTAAAATCATATTAACACAAACAGGATTAGCTAAAGTCCTAAAGGTAAGAAGCAAAGATGACCCCAGAGGCCAACATTCTAACCTGAATTCCAGTGGACAGTTCTAACTGCCTGGGCTTCTCCACTTAGAGAAACCTGTCAGAGCTCTAGATGCAAAACACTGCTCCTCACACTCCGGGATGAATGTACTTGACTGAAAAGACGTCATCATTGTTGAAGCTGGTTAATGAGGAGGACATGTGGGCCCTTGCACTGGTCTTTAATCTTTGTGTATACCTACATTTTTCCTTAATAAAAAAGTCAAGAGAGAATGGTGGTGCATGCCTGTAATCCCAGCACTCGGGAGGGTGAGGCAGGAGCATCGCTGTGAGTTCAAGACCAGCCTGGGCTACATAATGAGTTCTAGATCACTCTCAACTACATATGAGACCCTGTCTCAAAAACAAAACAAAACAAAACAAAAAGTCCTAAAGTAATAAAAATAATCCAAATCCAAACTTAGTACAAGGAAGAAAATTCTAAAGATCAGAGCAGAAAATTGATGAAATTGAGATTTTAAAGATCAAAGAGCTGGTTCTATGAAAGATTAAACAAAATAGACAAACCCTTAGCCAAGAGTACAAAAATATGAAAGAAAAAATCCAAATCCACGCAATTAAAAATGAAAAAGGCAAAATCACAATGGATTCTACTGAAATCCAAAAGATCATCAGTAACTACTTTAAGAACCTGTACTCTAATAAAGTAGAAAATTCATAAGAAATTGATAAATTTCTAGTTACGTGTGAACTATCAATGCTGAACCAAGAAGATAAAAAATCCTGAATAATCCAGTATCAGTCAATGAAATTGTAAAAGTTAAAAAAAAAAAAAAAAAGGATACCAACTGAGAAAAGTCCAGGTCTCCACAGATTCACTACAAATTCTACAAGAACTTTAGGGAAGACTTAATGCCAATACTCCTCAAACTCTTTAATGAAATTAAAAAGGAAGCAGTACTCCCAAAGTCATTCCTGGAAGCAAGTATCATCCTGAAACCAAAACCAGAGAAAGATCCAACTGAAAAAGAGAATTACAGGCCAATCTTGTTAATGAACATCTATGGAAAAATCTACCTCAAAGAAATAGGCTTAGAGGTTCCGTTTTACCCAGCCATCCCTCTGCTGGGTATCTTTCCAAAAGAATTAAAAGAATCATAACATAGTGATATATGTGCACCTATGTTTATAGCGGCGTAATTTGTAAGAGCTAAAACTTGGAAACAGCTCATTTGCCCATCAATTAGAGACTAGATAAAGAAGATGTGCTTTTTCTATAAAATGGAATACTACTCAGCCATAAAGAATGAGACATTAGAGTCATTCGTAGGGAAATGGAAACATATTGAGATATACACTTAAGTGAAATAAATAAGTCACAAATGTATAAATATTGAATAGTTTCTCTAGTGTGAAATGGTACATAAGATCCTAATGGTATAATTGACAATGTGAAATAGGAAGAAAAGGGCTAAAGTTGTAGGGGAAGTGGGAAGGATATGGGAAAGGAAATAAGGGGAAAGAAAAAATATGAGAAAATTAAAAATTGGATAAAGTATTTGTAAATAGGGAAGGGAGGAGGGGGTGAAGGGATGGCAGGGGTAAGGGGAAAAAATGAGAACCAAGACCTGTCATGTAAAGGTACAAGATCCCAATGATGAATGTAAATGTACTGTATACCTAAAATGTACCAACAAACTCAATGAGGAAAAAAAAAAAGAAGATACTGGTAAGCCTGGTGTGGTGGCACAAGCCTGTAATCCCAGCACTTGGGAGGCTGAGGCAGGAGGATCGCTGTGAGTTCGACATAGTGAGTTCCAGGTCAATCTCAACTACACAGAGAGACCCTCTCTCAAAAAAA
>NW_022900942.1:38482580-38489210 GCF_012274545.1 Fukomys damarensis | reverse complement strand
AAAAAAAAAAAAAAAAAAAAAAAAAAAAAAAAAAGATACTGACAAACAGAATGCAGCAAATCATTAAAAAGATCATACTCCATGACCATTTATTCCAGGGATTCAGGGATAGTTCAACATATACAACTCAATAAATGCAATATACCACATTAAAAGAAGCAAGGAGAAAAAACACATGATCATCTCAATAGATGCAGAAAAACCATTTGACAAAATCCAACATCCACTGATGATGAAAACTTTGAAGAAAATAGGTAAAGAAAATCCTGATTTCTATCTGATAAATGCCACCTATAACAAGCCAATGGCCAAATCATACTAAATGAAGAGAAGCTGAAAGATTCCCTCTAAAATCAAAAACAAGAAAAGGATGTCCACTATCCTGTTCAATATAGCTTTCAAAACATTAGCTAGATCAATTAGACAAGAAGAAGAAATAAAAGGGATACAGATAGGAAAGGAAGAAGTCAAATTATCATTATTTGCAGACAACATGATCCTCTTTATAGAAGACCTCAAAACCTCCACCAAAAGACTCCTAGAATTAATAACCAAATTCAGGAGCATAGCAGGATGCAAAGTCAGCAAAGATCAATTCATTCCTGCATACTGACAAGAAACTCATGGTGAGAAAATTAGGGGAAAAGTAACTTTTACAACAGATTTAGAAAAAGCGAAATACTTAGCAATAAACCTAACCGTTATGGCCTGTATCTAGATGTTCATGAGCTCACGGAGGAGGTGGGGGGATAGGCACGATGACACACACTTTTCCAGAGGTGGCTGGATCTAGGTTGTGTGAATGTGATTAAAGATATGCAAATATGGATTAAGGGTGTGATAACTAAATTAGTCCAGGGATTGGTTTAGCATAGTTCTGGGTGTGGGTGATGGGAAGGCCCACCCTGGGGTGGGTGGCACCACCAAAAGGTTTGTAGCCTGGATGAAATGAAAAAGAAAGGAGGCTTGCAGCATGCTACCTGCTCTGCCATGGACTGTGTCATGTCCCTCTGTCATGCCTGCCTTGGAGCTAATCGACTATGGACTGAACCCTCTATAAACTGTGAGCTAAAAAAACCTTCCTCCTTTTAACTTGCAGGTGCTCAGAACTGCTTCAATAATGAGAAAAGTAACTAACACTAACCAAGGAAGTGAAAGACCTTTACAATAAAAACTATATAATTCTGAAATAAGAGATAGGAGAAGATATTAGAAAATTGAAAGCTATCCCGTTTCTGGATAGGCAGAACTAATACAGTCAAAATGGCCATACTCCCAAAACTGTTATACAGATTTACTGCAATTCCAATCAAAATACTAATAGCATTTCTCACAGAACTAGAGGAAACAATCTTAAAATTCATATGGAACTGCAAGAGATCTAGAATAGCAAAAGCAAATGTTAGCAACAAGAGCAATGCAAGGAGCATCACAATCCCAGGATTAAAATTACACTACAAGACTCTAGTGATAAAAACAGCATGTTACTGGGGGGAAAAAACCACATGTAGATCAGTGGAACAGAATGGAGGATGCAGAAACAACTTCAGGCAGACTCAGCTAATTTATTTTTGACAAAGGGGCCAAATATAGTCACTGGAGGAAAGACATCCTCTTTAACAAATTATGTAGGAAAACTGGCCATCCACATGCCAAAAATTAAACCTAGACCCATATCTGTCATCAGGCACTAAACTAAAATCAAAACGGATCAAAGATCTAAATATTAAAACAGAAACACTTATTCTGCTGGAAGACAAAATAGGAAAAAACTCTTGAAGACATAGGTGTAGGCAGAAACTTTAGTCTGAACAGAACCCTGGTTGCACAAGACATAATACCAAGAATCAATAAATGGGATCACATCAAATTAAAAAGCTTCTGTAAAGCAAAGGAAACCATCAACAGAATGAAGAGACAACCTACAGAGTGGAAAAAATATTTTTGTCAGCTACTCCTCAAAGGACTAACATTCTAGATTGTATAAAGAACTCAAAAAATTACATTGCACCAAATTTAAAGACCCAATCAAAAAAGGGCACCTGAAAAAAATAGATATTTCTCAAATGAAGAAGTACAAAAGGCCAATAAATATATGAAAAAAAATGTTCAACATTGCTGGCTATTAAAAAATGAGAATTAAAACAAAGACAAGATTCTGTCTTACTCCAGAAAAATGGTTATCATAATGAAATTAACCAATAAAAATGCTGGAGAGGCTGTGGGGAAAAAGGAATCCTTCACCATTGTTGGTTGGAGTATAAACTGGTATAACCACTATGGAAATCAACATGTACATTCTCAAAAAAAAAACTAAAACTAGGGCTGGGGATTTAACTCAGTGGTGCTGTGCCTGCCTGGCAAGTGTAAGGTCCTTAGTTCAATTCCAAGTACTGGAAAAACAAAACAAATAAACAAACAAAACCCCCCAAAGACCTAAAACTAGAAATTCCATTTGATCCAGCTATTCCCCTTTTCGGTATCTACACAAAAGAATTAGACATCATACTGATAGGGAAAACTTTTAAAATAGCAAAAACCTATAAAGTGTTACAATGTAAAATGGCTTCTGCTGTCTCTAACAGCAGTTTGTTTTGCTCAGCACTAATAGGCACCAAAGGCACCAATTGCTGAATGAGGCACAGGGCACATCAAGACTTTGAGCTCTGCAGGGACTGGAGCCACCTGATCATAAAAGTGTCTAAAAGAACGAACCCACTGCTGACATTTGCTCCCTTGACCCTGAACACCCCTTCCTATGGGCTAAAATAACTAGGCGAATCTTAAAGGTAAACTCCCCAACTGCAAAGAACTGTTATGTCTGGGTTGAAAAGATTAACTATTCTGTGACCGTGATTTGAACTGCGAGAATGAAATGTAACCATCCAAATGAAGTCAAGGCTGTAAAACCCTATAAAAGGAGGAGTTGTAACCGAATGCATCGTCAATCCAGGCACGGCTTATGTGCAATGACCCTTATAGATGAGTAAATTTGTTATTTTACTTCCATTCTGCTGCCTCTCTGTGTGTCACTTGCTGATTCCTTCCATGACAATACCACAGTGATATACACGTAGCTATGTTTATAGCAGCACAATCCCGCTAAATCTTGGAAGCAGACTATATGTCCATCAACAGATGCAGATGCATGGATAAAGAAAAAGTAGTGTTTATATACAATGGAGTACTGCTCTGCCATAAAGAAGAACAAATCTGAGTCATTTGTAGGAAAATAGATTCACCTAGAGACCATAATGTTAAGTGAAGTAAATTAGGCACACAAGCTTAAATATTGCATTGTTTCTCTTATATGAGAAATTCAATCTATAAAGTACAAGAGGTGGCCATGGTGGCACATGCCCATAATCCCAGCACTCGGGAGGCTGAGGCAGGAGGATTGCTGTGAGCTCAAGACCAGCCTGGGCTACACACTGAGTTCCAGAGCAGTCTGAACTACATAGTGAGGCCCTGTTTCAAAAAACCAAATAAATAAATAAATAAATAAATAAATAAATAAAAATAAAGTACAAGATATAAGACAGACAATAGGAAAAAGGAGAAAAAAGTTATTGTGATCCAACATGAACAATGTATCTAAAAGTATCTTAATTTACTATAACTGTCCTCTGTATTTTATATGTATTTTGGACTGTTAGCCAGGCTGTTAATCTATATGTATGATAATTAACTTTATAAGAGCTTACAAGATAAATATATGAACCTGATGCTGGCAAAAAAAAAAAAAAAAAAAAGAGATAGGGGGGAAGAGAACTGAGATGTTTTATGTACTTGTACCAATTCCCCATAATGAATATAATCATTAGGTACTGCAAACACGTATTAATAAAAATTTTAAATTGAAATAAATGAGGGGAGTGTAGCTGCAGGAAAGCAAACCTCAGGCCATGTCAGGTTGGTCCAACAAGGACTTGGAAATGACTTCCTCAAAAAGCATGGCTGGGGCCAGGGATTTAGCTCAGCGGTTCGGTGGCCTGCCTTGCAAGTGCAAGGACCTGAGTTCAATCCCCGGTACCAAAAAAAAAAAAAAAAAAAAAAAAAGCAGGCGGGGGTTTGGGGAGGGACAAGGATAAGCACATGCACTGAGACTGCGGGTTCCATCTTTATCACCAAAAAAAGAAAAGTATGACTGTAAAGAGAGGGCAGCAGGTGGTAAGTGATGACAGCTACTGGGTTTTCAAGCCAAAGCTAGGAATGCGCTGAGTTTGTGTACGTGATAATAATAATTCAGATAAAAGGGAGCTGTGTCTAACAGGCAAGAGGGCTGGGAAAGGCCCCCTGGGTGAGATTTTTTTTTTCTTGAGGTTCCTGGGGATTGAAAGCATAGAATTACGCATGCTAAGCAAGTGCTCTACTACTGAGATACATCCCCAGCTCTTTTTACATTATTTTGAAACAGGGTCTTGCTAACTTTGCCAACTTGTAATCCTTCCCTCAGCTTCCCAAGTAGCTGGGATTTAAATCAGGCATGTACCACACCATACCCAGCTGGGATATGAGCTGGATAAGGAAGAGGGACTGTGAAGCAGTGGTTCTCATACTTGAATTCTGGGCTTCCTAGACCCTACTTCCAGAGTTTGCAGGGCTGAGGTTGGTCTGAGAACTGCCTCTCTACTAAGTTCCCAAGTGATGCTGCAGGTCCTAAAACCTCACTTGGAGAACCAGTGGTAAGAAAATGTGTAGACAAGATGGCAGAAACTTGAGGAAGTTTACAGATTCTGTCTTTTAGATTTTTCTCTGGGAAATCATGAGGTTGTATGGTGAAAATGAAAGAGGGTGGTGGTGAAATGAAAAATGTGGAAAGAGTAAAAAATATGAGCCATCGCTCAAGCGCCGGGAAGGTAGGCCGGCCCCGATCCACCGCAGGAAGGAGAACCACGCCTGCGCCCGACCCAGCAGCCATCGCTCAAGCACCGGGAAGGTAGCTGCGCGGGCGCCCCTGAACCCCCATAAGCCACCCCCGCCACACTCTCAGACCTCCTGACTGTGCAAGTCTTTGGATCCACTCTGCAAAGACAGAGGTGGTCATCAAGGGTATTTTTCTGAGTTCCCAACTTTGAACATCTTTAAAAAAGGGCGGGGGAAACCTGTAATAGAACGTTGTGGAGTTCAGCCATTCAGAAGGATGGGGAACTCAATCTGGGCCTTGCAGCCTGAGGTCAGTCAGCGTCATGGGGTTCAGCAATCAGCTAACTGAGATCAGGGGTCTTGCATCCTTGCTCTGTCTGAGCCATTAAATGGTTAATATACTATGTTGAAAAGTTTGTTCACTGCAGACATGTTCTGGACTGCTTCTTGATTTCAATTTAATTCAAATGATTTAAGGGTGATAGACTGGTGACTACCACAGGTGGTCAGTGTCTAAGTTGTGCTTGATCTTAATGTGTTGCTGATTGTATCAGTTGGGTAAAGCATTGCCATTGATTTGATGAGCTGTTTTCTCTGATGTTATGAGGATGAGAATGTCTGTGGGTCGTTAGAGACACAGAAGCTAGGGTGCAACTATATCAGAAAGATTTGGGTGATAATGCAGAGATTAAACCAAGGACAATCCGACAACAAAAATTAAAATGAGAAAACACTTAAGCAAGACACGAGGACAGACTTCCAGTTCATCAATGGCAAACAGTAGGGCAAATGAGGATGAAAAGGCCGATAGTGAACCACCAGGACACCCTGAACTCAAAGCACAGGAAGTAACAAAACAGATCAATCAGGCTCTAGAAAAATTCAAAACAGAAATAATTTCCCAGATAACCACAGAGAGAGTGAGCAAAATGAAAGTCGTGATTCGAGACTCTAGAGCAGAAACTGACAAAAAAATAGATGAGCTCAGGACCATGACAGAAGCCATGAAAGCCCAGCATAAGAAAGAAATGGAAAAAATAAATGCCCAACATAGGAAAGAAATGGAATCCATAAAACAGATTCAAACAGATATCCAGGAGATGAAACACTCTATTGAAAGTTTACGCAACAGAATAAAAGAATGTGAAGATAGGCTCTCAGATATAGAAGATAAGATTGCAGTCAGTGACCATGAAAAGAGAGGTCTCTTAAAAACAGTAAGAGATCATGAGAAATCGATCCAACAACTCCTAGATGATGCAAAGAAGAACAACATAAGACTGATAGGAATCCATGAAGTAGCAGGAGAAAATACAAATGACTTAAAAAAGCTGTTTGCAGAATTAATGACAGAAAACTTCCCAAACAGAGGGAAAGAATTTGACATTCAGATAACTGAGGCATATAGGACCCCAACTAGATACAATCAAAAAAAATCTACACCTAGACATATAATAATCAAGATTCCAGAAACCCAACAGAAGAACAAAATACTACAGGCAGTAAGAGAAAAAAACAAATCACATACAAAGGAAAGCCCATCAGAATCACAGGAGATTTCAACACAAACCCTTGGGGCAAGGAGAGCCTGGAATGAGATATTTCATGTACTAAAAGAGAACAACCTCCAACCTAGACTGATGTATCCAGCAAAACTCTCTTTCAAAATGGAGGGGGAAATAAGACACTTCCACGACAAAGAACACCTGAGAAACTACATGAATACCAAACCAGCACTACAAGCAATTCTAAACAAGATCCTAG
>NW_022900942.1:38453647-38481735 GCF_012274545.1 Fukomys damarensis | reverse complement strand
AACGGTGCTGCCAACTTTGGAAAAAGTCATCCCAATTTACTGTGTTGACTTGGCATTGTACAGAAATGGACAACCATATTGGTCTAGAAATGTTAATTTATTTTTATTTTTATTTTTTTTCCATGTGTACAGGGGTAACACATCGTACTAAACATGTAAGGTCATATCTACGTGGGTTTGATTACAGAAACTAATAAAGTATTCTCTAAATAATGAAAAAAGAATAAGATAAGACTATAAGAGCAAGAAGCAATTTAAATATGTTCAGAGACCTTTTTCATCCCCAGAATTAAGGATTTTTTTGATGTTACATCATTGCCTTTTCTCTTTTACTTTCCTTTTTAGTTTTATTTTAGGATTCCCTATTTTTAATGTTCATACAGAGATTTCTTTAACTGAAATACCGAATAGTTTCTTTGGTGGGAAAAACTATAATAGTACACAGGATCCAAATGAGACAATTAATAATGTGAAATAGGAAGTAAAGGGCTAAAGGTGTAAGGAAAGTGGGAAGGGTGGGGGAAAGGTAAGAAGGGAGAGGAAAAAAATATAAGAAACTGAAAAAATGGAAATAAAGTATTTGTAAATGGGGAGGGGAGGGACAAGGGGAAAAATGAGAATCAAGGCCTATTATGTAAAGGTACAGAATTCCAATGATGAATGTAATTGTATTGTATACGTAGATTGTACCAATAACCTCAATAAAAAGAAAGGAAAAAAAAGAGTAAAAAATACTCCAAAGCCTGCTCACCAGCTATATGCATTCCCCACTGAACTTAGCAAGTATAGGCCAGGCTCCCAAAGATAATTACTGTACTAACCAACCATTAACTGAATCTGCTACTTCCCGCCTGCACTAACTAAACAGCTTAAAGCTTGGGCCAGAATTGGAAAGTGAGCTCAGGGTGAGGAGAGGAAGGATAGAGTTTGGAGGAAACAATTCCAATTCCCTCCATTCTTGTTTAAATTCTTGCTTTCTAACTTTTCCTCATACTCTCTGACCGAATGAGGACTGAGGTGCCAAAATATAAGGGGCTGCGGTGCTTCTAGGGAAGTAAGCACTCCAGGTTCTAAGATGGAAGAGCCGCCCACCCCTCCCAAGCAGCTTCCGGTTCTGGGTACCTCGCAGGCCTTCACGTGCTCGCTCTGCCATTCTTCTCGGATCTTGTCCAGTGTGTTGACGTGCTGCATGTATGCTTTGTCTGCAATGCGGAAAGAGCCTTGGTTCAGAGACTAGGCAGCAGGCTCATCAGAGCTGTGGAGAGTTCACAAGTCCTTAAACAGCCACAGGTGGCTGTCACTTTCCTTTAAACAGTGAACCAAGCACTAAGCAAGAAATGCCTTGAGGAAGAAGTGAAAGCTAAGGTGGAATCCCAGCCAGAGGTTTATCTACTACTGCTGGTAGTCTGGCCACTTTTCATTTTCAGGAAAATTCTCCAATGAGGATGCAGGGAGAACTGCCTTGAACCCTAAAGCAATACCAAGATAATTTGTTTTTCAGCAAATAATTTTTTATTTATAAACTATATTAATTTTTCTTTTTGAAAAGGGTTCTCGCTGTGTAGTTCAGGTTGGCCTTGAACTCAGTAGGTAACCCAGGCTGGCCTCAAACTCACAGCAATCTCTCCTGCCTCAGCCTCCCGAGTGCTGCGTGCACCACCACGCCAGGCTATTTTCCTTTACATTTGTTCAAACTAACACACTTTGACTTTTCATTTAGACGTCTCCTTAGTGGTGGCCTTCACAAGAGGCCTATTTCTGGGACTTAGAAATCTTTGTAACTTCTGGTTTGGGTTTTGGATTTCAGGGATGAAAAGGCCTTGCACCTCAGCTTTTTCTTTCATAGCAGATGAGGGTTGCAAGGGCTGAAACAGTCTTTTAGATAGTGAGCCACAAAAAATGAGAACAATTCCAAAGCAGCCACCACAGGACTGCAACTCCACCAAACACTTAACACCTAAGGCAGCCAGACCTCCGCCTCCTGTGCTTCCTCCTACTTCCAGGAATCCTTGCACACCTTCGTTCCTCCCTCCTTTCCCTCCCTTCACTGTTTGCTTTCTTTTCCTCCTTCTTCTAATATGTTTTTAACCCTACTATAAATACATAACATTCTTTATTGTAAAACTACTTTTCTCAAAAACACACTTAGGAGAATGTAAATCCTACCACTAACCTGCCCCATCCAGAGCGAGAGCCCCCTCTCACCTGAGTCTTCTACTGCAGTCTTTGAAGTTGCCAGTTTCACAAAAAGCTGTGGAAAAGAAAAAGAACAGAGATCAGGAATGCTGGGCCAGGCTTCCATAGACAAACATGTGCAAAAGCAATGACTATGAAGAGACAAGGTCTTGTCGAAGTTGTATCTACTTTTCCCTCGTGAGCAAATCACTCAATTTACCCTTTAATCTTCTCATTATTAGAAAATGGACATAAACATAAAAGCCCTATCTCTCACTAAACACATACTCTTGCCTTGTCACTGACAACTCTTTTACGTCAAGAGTTTATAAAATTAAATTTCCAATCTGCCCAAGCCAGAGGCAACAAACACAAGAGCTGTGTTTTTAAAAGATGAAAAAAAAAAATACATCAGACCTCTCGTGCTACCCTTGGCTCCCCAAGGCCTTGCTTCCTAGTGCTTGCCCCATCCCCAAATATGTAACACGGAGTTTTAAGACTGTTAGTTGGTTTTAAATGGATGACTTTCAATCTCAAATCTTTCAAACCGTCAGCCCTCCTAGGTACCTTTTCCTGTTGCTTTGTGTTTACCAGGTTGGCACTCCGGTGGACCGCTTGTTCCGCCTCATCTTTGTCCCGGCATTTCTGCTCATAGGTCTTCTTTGCCTTTGTCGTTTCAAAGAGAGAAGCAAGACAAGTGAGACGGTTATAACCCTGGAAAGCAGCCACCTAAGCCCTCCAAACCCAGCAGAAATGGGACACTCTGGTTAGCGCTGCCATCACCAGGAGTCCTTGGACTCTCAGAAGACAGATGCTCATTCTTGTTAGTCTCTGAAATGTCTCTCTGGCTGTAGCCCTCTTCCAGATTGTGGATGGAGTGGCAACTTCATCATGGAAGTAGTAACTCCAATTTAGTAACACAAAGTACAGGAGCTTTAAAATTTGACTAAAACAAAAGATGGAATCTGAAATAGGCAAATTAGAATATGTGTGTAATTCCATGATGTGTAATCCAACATGTGTAGCAATCATTATTCTCAGAATTTACATGCAATCATTGGTCACTGATACTATCACATTCTAATTATGCTTCACTATTCTAATGTGCCTAGCCATGACTATTGGGGGTCTGTCTCCAAAGACATTTCTTTTACCTTAATATAGTCATGTTCTGTTTTGATTTAAAGAATGCTGTTTTAAGTAGTTTAAAAGTAAGCCATCCCTGTATCAAAATAAAAATTGAAAGGTCTGGGAATAAATCTCAGTAGTTTGATCCCTAGCAACATACATATAAACAACAACAACAACAAAATAGGTAATAGGCTATCCGGTGCCACCATCACTATTAATATTATGCAAAGAGTTCACAAACTATAATCATTAGTGAATCAATGATTTTCTGTTTCAACTATGGAAACAAAGCCTTAATGTGTTTAAATGAAACCAAACTTGTGGCCCTAACAATTTAGCTAATAAATAAGAATGGTGGAGAAAGTGCTTAAGAATGAAGACACTCAGTTCTACTGCTTGTTTGGCTGTTTATGAACCAGAGATAAAGTACTAAACCTGAGAGTATAGCTTCAAGTCAAGGGCATCAGTTCAAAACCTAGCTCCACCACTGTCTAGGTGTTCTTAAACTACTTAGCCTCTCTGTGCCTCAGTTTTACCCTCTGTAAAGCAAAGATTTTATATACAAATACATATAAAATATATTTGTTCTAAATATGTATAAAATGAAAGCAGATAAGCTGTATTTCTATAGCTATTGCATATGTATATATGAAATTGTGTTTATAAATAAAATTCAATCCACAAACAAATAAAATTCAAGTTAATAATAATGTTTTAAAACAGAGTATCCTTTACATATTGAAGATATACTCCTAAGTGAAATAAATAAGGCACACGTATAAACACTGAATAGTTTCTCTAGTGTGAATAATCTGCAATAATACAGAAGATCCTAATAAGATTACTGACATTGAGAAATGGGAAGAAAGGAGCTAAAGGTGTAGGGAAGGTGGGATGGGTAGGGGAAGGGTAATAAGGGAAAAGAAAAAATGTGAGAGAATGAAAAGATGGAAATAAGTGTTTGTAGATGGGGAGGGGAGGAGGGGGTGAAGGGAGGGCAGGGACAAGGGGAAAAAATGAGAACCAAGACCTGTCATGTAGAGGTACAAGATCCCAACAATGGATGTAACTGTACTGTATCCCTAAAATGTACCAATAAACTCAATTAAAGCTGAAAAAATAAATAAATAAAACAAAGTATCCTTCATACAGATGGTCTGTAACAATGGATGACTGTACTGTATCCCTAAAATGTACCAATAAACTCAATTAAAGCTGAAAAAATAAATAAATAAAACAAAGTATCCTTCATACAGATGGTCTGTGCTTAACAAATACTTCCCTATACTACTCGGCATCCTCTGCATTTCAGCTAAGGGTAGCCTTAAAGCAAAGATGCTTACAATTCTCTCTATATGCTATCACATATTTCAATATTTGTAAAACACACATATGTCTTTTTTGTTGTTTTATTTTGTTTTTTGAGACAGGGTCTCACTATGTAGTTGAGACTGAGCTGGAACTCACTATGTAGCCCAGGCTGGTCTCAAACTCACAGCAATCCTCCTGCCTCAGCCTCCCGAGTGCTGGGATTACAGGCATGTGCCACTATGCCCGGCTCATTTATGTCTTAAATAGGCAAATATGGCACAATCTTCTTATCAACTCTCTATTGATAGATATTTCCCTTGTTTCTCATTCTTTAGACATACCAATACACTCATTTTATTTGGAATACTGTGTGAGATACCCAGGACAAATTCTTAAAATTGTAATGGTCTGGAAAAAAAGCATTTATATATCAGACTTCCTTCTGAAATGGCTGCACCAATTTATACTACTAATATTATATGAAAGTACCTATTTCCTCATGCTTTCACCAACACCAAGCTTAGTCAGTATTTTTTTTCAAATGTGAGATAGTTGATCTTGTACCTGCAGGGAGCAGCTGGCCCCAGATATCTCCAATCCCCATCCTTTTATTTTTTTTTTTGTACTAGGGATGGAACTCATAAATCTACATTTTTTCCCCTCCAATTCTTACATGTCCAAAGACATGCCTTTGTAGGAAGGTTAGTCAGTATTTTTAATCTTACCTAACACTGAGGAAAAAATGCTAGCATATTGCCTTATTTGCATGTCTTTCGTTATTGCTAAAGGTAGTTTCAGTGCTTGACATATAGGAAGAATTCTGTATATTATTACATTTCCAAAACACTTGTTTTGAGAACCATATCTCTGATATTATATTGTATTACACTTAACTTTATATCTAGCTTCTCCATATCATGTGAACTTTTAAAAGGTAAAATTAAAGTGATTTATCCTTCCAATTTTATGTCTTTTGCCTGCTTTTCTGTTAGAGCACTTTTAATTTTAATTGATTTTTAAGAGCTCAGTGTATATTAGAACCACTATGCAGCTATAAGGTATGTAAGTCACAAATATTCTTCCAAATGTTTCATCTATCACAGAAGTATATATAAGGTGATAATATTTTTGCTTTTATTATAAAGAAATCTTAAGCTAGATATGTTGGTACACACCTGTAATCCCAGCCCTCTGGGAGGTTAAGGCAAGAGATTTGCAAATTCATAGCTAGCCTGGGAAAATCAGCCACTTAGCAAGAACTTTTCTCAGAATAAAAAAGGGCTGGGTATATAGTTCAACGTGAAGGCCCTGGCTTCAATCCCCAGTACCAAAAGTAAAAAGTCTTAAATTTTATTATCCAAGTCATCAGGTTTTTTTAATCTGTCCATTTCTATTTTTTTACTATGACATGTTAAGCAGTTTTTCTCTGTTCTAATACAGTCCTTATAATTGTATTCTTAAAGGCTACCTAATATATTTAACCCTTCTCCTACTGTCAGTTACTAAGTCACAATTTTCATTAATTAATACATTTATGCCTTTGTTATTCATATTTTGGATGATTCCTGAAGTCTTAGATTCTTAGCATAAGACTGATGGGGTAGTCATCTTTATGGCAGCGTAACTCTTAATCGGTAAATCTTGGAAGCAGTTTATTAAGAGATGAATGGATAATAAAATATATATATATATATATATATATACATACATGTATGTGTGTGTATGTATATCAGCCACAAAGAAGGATAAATTTGAGTTATTCTTAGAAAAATGGAGGCACTGTCAGACCATAATGCTGAGTGAAATAAATAAGACACACCAACTTAAATAGCACATGGTTTCTCTTACCCAAGAAACCCAAAGTATAAATAATTTAAAGAGCAAAATAAAAGAGAGATGATAAGAAACAGAGAGGCAGATGTTTTACAGATGAGAAAGGGATCTAGAGATGGAGAAAAAGTAGAGGGAGAGGAGGGGAAGAGAAAATAAAAAGGACTAACATGAAGTATCCCTGTGTACCAATTTCCACAGTGAATGTATTAATTATGTATTGCAAACAGGTATTTTTAATGTCCATACAGAGATTTCTTTAACTGAAATACCGAATAGTTTCTTTGGTGTGAAAAACTGTAATAGTACACAGGATCCTAATGAGATAATTAATAATGTGAAATAGGAAGTAAAGGGCTAAAGGTGTAGGGAAAGTGGGAAGGGTGGGGGAAAGGTAATAGGGGAGAGGAAAAAAATATGAGAAACTGAAAAAATGGAAATAAAGTGTTTGTAAACGAAGAGGGGAGGAGAGGGTGAAGGGAGGGCAGGGACAAGGGGAAAAATGAGAATGAAGACCTATCATGTAAAGGTACAGAATCCCAATGATGAATGTAATTGTATTGTATACCTAGATTGTACCAATAAACTCAATAAAAAGAAAAAAAAGGGCAATTAAAATAAATAAATAATCACTTCTCGGCCTTTTGGCTAAGATCAAGTATAAAATAAATAAATTTTAAAAGATTGATGGGGTGTGATAACATTTATAACACCAGAAAGATATTGTAAGACACCTTTTATTTTATTTATTTATTTTTGTTTTTTTTAAGACAAGATCTTGCTATGTACCAGGCAGGCCTTGAACTCACTATGTAGCCCAGGATAGCCTAGAATTCAAAGTATTCCTCCTGCCTTAGCCTCCTGAGTGCTGGGATTACAGACATGCACCACTATGCTTGGCTGCAAAGTATTTTTTAGAAAGGCTTCCTAGGCTTCTGGGAAGATGGAACAGCTATACTTTTCCACACTGGTACAATTAAAAACCCTAAACATTATGTATAAAACAAACATAAGGTTATGAAAGATGAGAGAAGGCAGACTGGCTGATGAATTTGGACTCAAAAAGCAAAACAATAGTGAGTTCCCGAGGCCTTTTTTTTTTTTTTTTTTGCTTAATATATCATAGACTGAATGCCATGGAAGCAGGCAACTCAAAAACACCAGTGATGACAGACCAAAAGAGCTCAACAAAATCATGTTCTTTCTAGTAAAACACTAGGAAAGGGGCAGCTTAGCAAAAGACAAAGCTTTAGAAACTATTCACAATGAATAATCATTATGTACTACAAACGTACTAATAAAAAATTTAAAAAGAAAATAACCATTCTATTGCTTCTTTGGCTAAGATCAAGTGAAAATAATCATTCTACTGCCACTAAACACCATTTTAAAAAACTGGGCCCCCAGCCCTGATGTGCCAGCAAAGGCCAAGCAGACAGTCTAAACTTCCATCATCACCAGGCTCTAAAGGGCACCAACTCCCCTGCCAAGGTGGCATCAGAGGACAAATGGGATGTGAGATTTTTCATTCCCACCAAGAGGGAACAAATCTACACAAGCACTGTGTCAGTGGAAACGGTGTGGGGAACTTGAACTTGTACACACACATGGCAGTAATGATGTACCCCTTCACCCCCACTGAGGTGGTGTCAGAGGGAATCTAAGGAAGAGTCGGAACCTTAACCATCTTCCAATACTGACAGGGCCACACCTACTGTGTGGGTGTCAGTGAATACCAAGAAAGGGACTTGGACTTTTACCCACCCCCTGCAATAATGAGGCCTCACTTCCTTGCTGCTGGAATGTGTCAGAGGAAACCAGCTAAACCAAAAGGTTAAATAAGATCCAAAGTCTTGTAATACTAACAAAATTCCAAAATCAAATATCACAAAAACCAAGAACCAGAAAGACATCAAACCAAATGAAAAAAAAGAAGAAATCAATAGATGCCACCATCAAGTTTGAAGAGAAATGTTAAAATTATATTAGAAAAATTTTAAAGCAGCTGTCATGAGTATTCAGCAAGTGTTTACACACTCATATGAAAAAATACATAGTACTTGCAAAGAAATAGAAAAACTCTGCAAAAAAATAGATAATATAAATAATAAAGAGGACATTTTAGAACTGAAAAATACAATAACTAAAATAAAAAATTTGAGTGGATGGGCTTAACAGAAGAATGAAAGAGACGAAGAATCAGCTAAAAATTAAGCAGCAGCTGCTGAGCACTTTGGTATGGGTTTGTAATCCCAAGTACATAAGAAGAAACCTTGGGCTGGGCCTGGTGGTGCACACCTATAATCTCAGCACTTGAGAGCTTGTTCGGAGGTTCTACTAGGGGAGTGCAGCTATTCATTTGCCCTTGACCAAGGAAATGGCCCTCCTCTATCAAGGATGCTCATCCTCTTCCACCAAGTACACAACTTCGGGAGAGAAAGACATGGAGTGGTGGGGGAGAATGGGGACACCCGTCTAGCCAGCTAGATTAGTCAAATCAACCCTGATAATCAATGGGGTAGCAGATGTCACAGCCAGATTGCCCTCACATCCTAATCCCAACACTTAGGAAGTTGAGGCAGGAGGATTGCCACAAGTTCAAGGCCAGTATGGACTACCATAGTGAGTTCAAGGCCAGCCTTAACAACATAGCAAGACCTTTTCTCAAAAAAGCAAAAATAGGGGCCCAGGATTTAGCTCAGTGGTGCCGCCACCTGCCTCACAAGGACCCGTGTTCTACCTCTGGTACCAAAAAACCAAAAAGCAAAAAATAAACAAACTAAACAATAAATCCTTGGAATAGTAGATGGAAAATAAAAGAATATGATAAGCAAAAAAAATTAGTAAACATGATAGTTTTCTTTCTCCTGTCAAATTTTCTAAATTATTTTTGACAGGGGAAGCAAAAAATATAATACTAATAAGCTCTAAATATAAGTAAAGGAAATAATTAAGAAAATTATATTTTGATAAGCCTATCTCTCTAATTGTGAGAATGCTTGCCCCAGACTGCTCAAATCATAAAAGGTCTGGAGGGGAAAAAATCATATATTCACCATCACTATTTGTGCACTACACTAACGTTATTCCCTACTTACTAGTTATTTTGAGGTGATATCCATCAAAGAAAAAAGCAATGCAGCAAGACAGACTGCATATACCATCAACAGTTGTGACACTTTCATATCATGTCATACTCACAGAAAATCATGATGGCACGTATGTACAAAGAAGAAGTCATAAATGTCCTAAGAGTGGGATTTTTTATTCATAGTTAACAGATCCATGAGAATCTAGCATGAGATCCTCAGCAACTTGCCTTACCTCTATTTTGCCACTTATTTTTAATAAATTACTTAAAGAAAAGTAGACTTTTACAATTTCCAGTTATCTTTTCTTTTTTTTTTTTTGTACCAGGGATTGAACTCAGGACCTTGTGCTTGCCAAGCAGCAGCAGGGCCACTGAGCTACATCCCTGGCCCAATTTCCAGTTATCGTAAAGCAGGAAGAGTCAGTAAAAGAGGTTCACAGTTAAGATTCAAAATAGCCACAGGGTAAAGGCTCAAGTACAAAATAAATAGCATCATATCACATATGTATATTTTTTATCTTGGTCTAAAATATTTAAATTGACTTTCTTTATTTCCCCAGGTTATCAGAAAAATAACACCATTGTATTTTCACTACCTCGTTTCATCTTCAAGCTTTCCAAAAGTCCTTAAAAAGGAGAGTCAAATCACTAAGGATTGTTCTCCCTGAAACACTACACTAATAAATAAATAACAACATTACTGAAATGCTATTTGAGTAGGAATATGCTCATATAAAGCACAGTATTTCCAAAAATGTTCCTATTACTCCACCACCACCACCAAAAGGCAATAAAGTGTGACTCACATCCATAGTTTTCTTGAATTGTAAGTTCCTTTGTTTATGGACAGCATCCATTACAAGCTCTGTCTGTAAAGAGAGTGCAAGTACTATTAGTCAAAACAGAGATTATAGATTTTTTTTTTTTTGCAAGTGCTAGGGATCAAATCCAGAGCATGCTAGTCTACCAAATGAACTATACCAATAGCCCAGAACTTATTATTAGAATCAGTTTATGCTGGGAGTGGTGGAGCACACCTCTAATCTCTAATCCCAGCACTCGGGAGGCTGAGGCAGGAGGATCGCTGTGAGTTCGAGACCAGCCTGGGCTATGTAGTGAGTTCCACGTCAGTCTCAACTACATAGTAAGACCCTGTCTCAAAAAACAAAACAAAACTAAACTAAACACCAGCTTATACTGAGAGCTGGGTGTTTAACATGATTTATTTCATTAAGTCATCATACCATCCAGAAGGCAGCTGTGCTATTTATTACTCTCATTTTACAAATGAGGAAGCTGCAGAACCAAGAAGCTGAACAATGTGCCCAAGGTCTCAGGGCTGGTTAATGATGGTGCTAGTTAATGATCTTTGAACTTAGGCAGTCAGACATTACAGCCTGAAAATTCAGGCACCTTGGAGACCCACTGATCACCTTAGAACATTCTCTTCACTAAATATGAAATCAAGAAACTTTGGTTTCACTGCTGGGGATGTAGTTCAGCTGTGCTGAGCCTGCCTGGCAAGCGCAAGGTCCTGAATTTAATTCCTGGTTTCAGAGAAAAAAACAAAACAACTTTGGTTTCAAAAGGAATTTTCAATTTTTTGTTAAAGCACCATTTGTATTTAGAAGGGGGTCTTCAGTCTGTACTCTTATGCTAAATTAGGGTCATACACATTCACTTCTGTGGCTCATCAATGTGTCACACCCTTCACCAGTAAGGAGCCCAGGCAATATGAGGGGAAGAAATGTTTGCAGCACAGCTAAGAGATGATGCTTCCCTACTCTTTATCCACCTAACTCACCAAGATAAATTCCAGGGAGTTCACTTGGCAGCATTTTCCCTGAGATCGATTAAGTTTTTGTCCATCACCATAACACACAAACATAGAAGGATTTTCAAGATACGTAGAGGGAATACTTGAGATGGTCTCACTTCAAATATGAGCTTTGTGGCGTGCGTGACATTCCCTTGGGAGAGCCACAAGCAGCCCTCAGGGGACCTAGCAGTCACCTTCAAGCCAAGGTGAAAGAGGTGAAGCAGAAGGTGGCCATTCACCTGCCAATGGGGACAACAGCAGAGACACAGGCAAGACAGGGCTCCGCTATGAGGCCCACGTGAGAGAACACAAGGTAGGCAGATCCTTGCCATAGCAGGCAGGGAGCTGTGGGCTCACAGGAGTGACTACGTTCTTCTGCCAGGAGGAGGAGTGAGAAAGCGGCGATCCTGACAAACTTGAAGTGATATGCTGTGTGTGTGCAAGGCCACTCGGCGATTATTGGTGGGATGCCAGACACCAGGTCCACCTCTGTCTACTATACTGCCCCATCTCCCATCTGTGTTCACTTACAGGGTGATGCTACTCATGTTGATCCCAATGAGTCAAAGGTTCTCTTTCAGATCTTTTAGGGGAAGTGTCTCTTCTAGGACTCAGAATTTCTTAGACCAAATCCAGTAGAAATTTGGTTGTATTATTGATAACGCAAAGCAGTGCAAAACACAAATCATCTCTGCTATACGGTGGGAGAAGCAAAACAGAGGGGAAAAAGAGAAGAGATCTGCAAATGACCCAGATATTCCCGAAGTAAATTGATGAAATGGCTGCTTTGCCATTTTCCACATATCTGGCCTCAGACTGTATTCTGCAAACTTAGTTACTGAGGAGGCTCCCTGCTCAGGAGATGGCTCTCTATACAGACATCAAAAATCTTCCAGGACTATCCTTAGCTTAGCTGAGACTAAAACACTGGGCACCAGAGGACAGAGTGACTGACTGTGTGCTGCCTTTGTCATGCTAAGGTCGTTTCTGGGCTGGAGAAGAAACCTTAGCACCTCCAAACATCAAGACTCCTGAGAATGAGACCCCTATCCTCCCAACTCCCAGGGATGAGAGCCTCTCACTGCTTCACACAATGTCCTTCCACACTGCTGACCTTGCCAACAATGTTATTTCTTCCCTTGGACCCATGGATGAGGCGATGTACTCCCACTGTGTGTTCAGATGGCATCTTCCTTTGCCCTTCACCACGTAAGTCTCATCATGCTTTATCCTGAATCTGTGTCGCAGCAGATTCCGGCCATGCTCTTTGCTTAGCGACAGAAGGACAACCACGTCTGTCTTGGTGTCCACCCTCAGAAAATGTTAGTTGTATGAGTGCGAAGCCACAAACTTACCAGCACTCACCCACACCTTTCTCACCCCAATGTTCTAAAATAAACCAACTCGTGGCTTTCTTTGGAAATGGCTTAATTTCCAAGAAGTAGAAGACCAAAGTGTGCAGAGTTTGACCGCTTTAAAATATGAGAAGTTAGCGCTGCCATCTTTCTCGTGAAGTTTAATTTAAAACAAAATTAAATACAGAAGTGATGCAACTCCAGAAATTCGTTATGATTCAAGACATTACAAATTGATTGATAAACACTGGACTTTTCAAAGCTCTTAACGTATTTTCCTGCTGTAGTGGGAACTTGGTGATTGAGCAAATCACCAAGCAAACAGCACAGGCCACTCTATTGCATAACAGAATTCAGAACTTGTTTAACTAACTCATCACAATTTGGTCTGTGAAACTCGTTAGAGGGGAAGTTTCAGAAACCTGGTAAAATTAAAGAAAAAAAAAAAACTCTCCCTGAAAAGGCCAGAGCATCAGAAACACTTGAGAACATGAGGAAATGATTCTCCTCTCTTAACAGTGGAAATCATGTGAACAGACTCTGGTTGTCTAAGAAATTACCTTTGAAAAATTAAAATTCCCCTAAAGAGGTGAGCAGGCCTAGCAATGTCAGCATCACTGTCTGTCTGGCCATCCAATGGGTGTGACATGCATGCTATTTCTGCTCATAAAAAAAGTGTTTGGGCTAGATGCACCTGTCTGGACTGTGTACAAGTGCTTGATGAAGGGTTCCTTAAGTGTTCCTATCTGCCCTTCATTCCTGGTAAGAGGTACAGAACAAGTATAGGCTGTGAATTGGGAAGAGGCCAGGGGATGCTAAGAGTAGGTCACGACAAGACAATAAATGAAAGGGAGGCAGGCTGATAGGAGGCTCCTCCCCAAGCCAAGTGTTATCTTGTATCTAGATGTTCGCAAAGCCTCATGAGGGCAGAGGTGGAGCTTTCTGGTGGTAGCTGGATCTAGCGTGTGATGCTGGGATTAAGGATGTGATACTGGGATTGATTCATGCTTCGATGCTAGGATTAAGGATGTGAGTGCTATCCACACTAAGGTCAGTAACCTGGATAAAAATAAGGGACAGAGAGGACAGAGACAAAAATAAACGACATTGTTTGTCGCTTTCACTTGGTGCTTGCTGCCTTCTGCCTGCCTGCTTTGTGATGTCCCTCTGCCATACCAACCTGCCTTGGAGCCAGCCAACTATGAACTTAAACCTCTAAGAACTGTGTGCCAACTAAATCTTTCCTCCTTTAATTTTGGGTGTCGGGTACTTTGTCTCAGCAATAACAGAAAAATAGCTAAGACACGAGGCATAGTGTCACATGCCTATAATCCTAGTACTTTAGGAGGCTAAGGTAGGAAGATCCCAAGTTTGAGCTCATCCTGAGCAACTAAGAGACTTAGTGAGAACCTGTCTCAAAATTAAACATTAAAAAGGGCTGGTAGGGCCGGGGATTTAGCTCAGTGGTTCCACCACCTGACTCACAAGCACAAGGACCTGAGTTCGATCCCCTGTACCAAAAAGGGGGGCGGGCTGGTGATGTAGGTCAGTGTGAAGGCCACACACACACACACACTGCTGTTGCCTGCATCAGCCCACATCAGATGTCAGTGGCTACCAAAGAAATCAGTCCCAGACCCCAACTTAGAATCACAGGCAAAGTTGCCAAGTTTGAAGTAAGGGTAAAGACAGCCTTAATTGTTGGGTGTTTATTGGATACACACCCTAAAAATAACCTCTGGGCACTAAAGGGCCAGGATGCAGAAAGGATCCTAAAGGGACCTCCAGGAAGGGTGAAAGAATCACCAGAAGTCCACACAGAGCTGACCTAGGACAGCTGGGTAGAGGTCTTTTGGTGCCCCACAAGGAAGACTTTGTGCCCCACTGAAGCCAGGGTTCCAGTCTCAAGGCCTGGATGCAGAAGAAATTCTGGAAAGGTCCTAGTTTGCTACAGGGTAAAACTAAATATATAAGTCTTTCAGGAGCAAACTGGAAAGGAGTCAGAATTTTGAGTGGTCTAGTCTGAGTAATACTTTGTTATGAGCCTAGACTTCTTTTTCTGATCCCTGTAACTTCCCAAATATTTACCAGTTTTATGAATTCTTGTTTACTCTCATGTTCTTCCATGTAGAGTAAATCCTATCAATGACAAAGAGCCTGTGCATAGCTTCTATGAAGAGAAAAACACCTTGGACTTCCCACGGCCTAGCAGCCCACCAGCTGGGATCTGTCAACAGCTTGTGTGTGGTATTGTTTTAGTAACAGCAGCAAATGTGAAAAGAAGAGGTGGACCCCTGACTCCTCCGGAATCACTGGGCTAAATCCCTGGCCCTCATCCGAGAATTTTAAGGACATACCTGGGTGCAAAAATGGGCATAGGGACACAGGCACCTAGACTGAGTCCTCGCATGGGGACTCCAGTAAATAACTTCTCAGAGTACAAGTAAAGCATAGTTGTGTGGGGGTAGGAGCAGAATTGAGGAGTTCAAATAAGCCCAGAGTTTTCTGCAGGAAGGGTGACATTTTAACACGCTCGCGATTCCAACCTTTTTCCGTTGTAGCTTCTGCTTTTCCCTGAATTCTTCCATTTTCCTGGCCTCTTCTCTTAGAGTCTGTGCAAGCTGAATGTGACACTGGGCGACGTTGTCTACTTCTGCAAAAATAATTTTTTAATAAGACAATAAGCTCTGTTCCTAAATCCAAATACACAAAAGTATACAAAATTATACATGCTTAGTCACAAAAGACTGAAGCAAATATTAAAATCATTTGGTCACCAACATTTACTGAGCTCTTTCATGTGCCCAGCATTTCCCTGGACACCAAAACTAAGGCTAGGGAGCCCTTAGCTTAGCCTCCTACTCTTAAATGTTACTAACCTAGCACATACCCAGTGCTGGAGAACAAAACAAAACAGCCAAGGGTGCATCTCAGAAGTTTGCATCCCAGGAGACATTCCTAAAGCCACCATCATTTCACATTTAACACTTCACTCTCTTTAGACAACATCTTGGGATCTTTCCATTTCTAACCTCTCAAGAACCTGAACTTTTATTAAAAAGGTCACACAGGGCCAGGGATTTAGCTCAGTGGCACCGCTCCTGTCTTGCAAGTACAAGGTCCTAAGTTTGATCGCAGGTACCAATAAATAAATAAGTAAATAAAATGAATAAATATCATACAACAAAAGTTTGCCTTCCAGTAGTTATTATTGGGTAGAAAGATTATTGGTCATTTCCCCCCTTATTTTGAAAAATCTTTACAGTGAGCATGGCTTGCCTTTATAATAGACAAAATAAACTTTTAAATTTTATTCCTCCAAGAAAACAAATTGAAGCATGGTATTAAAACTAAAAATGAGGCTGGGGACTTAGCTCAGTGGTTCTGCCACCTGCCTCTCAAGCACAAGGTCCGGAGTTCGATCCCTGGTACCAAAAACAAAAAACAACTAAAAGTGGCTGGCATGGTGGCACACACCTATAATCCCAGCACTAAGGAGGCTGAGGCAGGTTGCTGAAGTTCAAGGCCAGCATGGGCTACATAGTTAGTTTAAGGCCAGTTTGAACTACTTAGCAAGATCCTGTCTCAAAAGATACATATATACATATATACATACACACATAAATCCAGAAAGACTGACAGATCTAAAATTTTTTTAAATTTGTGCCATCTAAATAACCTTGAAGATCAGCAGATACATGAAAAAATCTGAAAATATTTGCAATGTATACAACTAAGAGCAAATACTTATATTAAAAGAGATTTCTCAAATAAAAAGGATATTTGTATCTCAGTAAAAATCATTTAAAGAACATGAAATTCAGAAAAGAATGGTTAAGCGGCTAATATGCAACTAAAAATATATTCAGCACTAAAACTACTGAAAATATGTAAAACCCAAGATATGTCATTTTTTTGCCTTTAAGTTTTGTAAAATTTCAAAAGCAAGAAAATTTGGGATATTGATGAACATAGGGAGAAATGACCCTGTTGGCAGGGAAAAAGTCAGTACATCTTTTTTAGGAGGAAATATGATATTTTATCATCAAAAGTTTTAAATGGAAAAAATAAGGCAGAGCTATATGAAATGAAATAGAAAGCTGTCTATGATACATTGCTAAGTAAAACAACAAATTATAAAGAAATATGTACAGCATCTTCTTGTATAAAAACTCACTCATGTCTATGCATAGAAAAAGTTCTGGAATGATATATACTAAACTGTTAACATGATTAAAATTTGATATCCTAGAGATTTTGAACCCCTGCCACAGTATACTATTTATGTTTATGAATAGATCCATATTTATGCCTATATACATATATATATATGTATATATTTGAAATTGTATTAAAATGCCTGCTGGTATATTTACCAATAACTGCTTATCCCTGAGAAGTGAAATTCCAGGGCCTACCATTTCCTTTATAGTTACCTGTCTCATTTAAATACAAATTTTAATATAAATGCACTATACTAACATGAAGAAAATAAAACTTTTTTGAGAGAAAAATGAAGAATAATAACAAAAAATAAATGATTTAGGCAAGCCTGCCTGTGCTGAAGTTTCTTGAGCCACACAAGTGGCCTTACATAGGAAATATGAAAAAAATACCATGTTTATCTTGAGAAATAGATTCATTGATGAGTTGAAGAGAGAAGGTACCTTCTATTGAAAAGTTACAAAAAGTTAAGGCAACTATTTATCCTCTTAACTAGCTAATATTTATACTTGTGGTATATATATACTTATGGTATATATAATGTGGGTTTCATGTGTAGTTCCAGGTTACTCCCTCCCCAAGGAGGGTATGAAAATTCTAATCTTCCCCTGCATTAGCTGACCATAAATTCTCTGACCAAACTGTCTGACAATAGGTCATAAGTCCTTTCTCAATCCAGAGAATTCCTGCCCCATTCCCTGGAGAAAGGAGTACTGCATACAGAGGCCAAGAAGAACCTAAACAGACAGGCATTGTTGGGAGTTCCCCAAGCAAGCCTATGCAATGAAGTCTACATAAAAACCCAAAGGACGGGGCTGAAAGCTGTGTAGGTTCGTGGAGGGCAGTGTGGCTGGGAGAGGGCAGGGAAGCTCCATGGCCTCTCTCCCATATCTCACCCTCTACATCTCTTCTTCAGTATCATTCATAATAAACCAGCAAGTTTAAGTGTTTCCCTGAGTTTGTGAGCTGCTCAAGCAAATGAATCGAATCAAAGCAGGGTTTTGTAGGAACCCTCATTGTTTTCTACTTAGTAAGAATCACAGATAAAACAACGTAGGGCTTGCAAATGACATCTAAGTTCGGCGTGGGTAGCAGTCCTGAGGATGAGTTCTCAACCTGTCTTATCTGCTTCTATCTCCTGGTTGATACTGTGGGAACTGAACCAGATTAGAGGACACCTGGCTAGCTTCTGTCTATTAGAGAAGAGGTTGCTTACTTGCTGGGAGAGAGAAATCCTCATACATCTGGCATCTGCGACCTTCTGTGTTGATTGTTGTGTGACAGTAGAGGAAACAGACTGTTCTGACAGCACATCATTCAACTAGCTACAGAAACACTTCACATGTCACACAGACTGTGCCTGTTAAAGTCATTAGCTTAGAGACTCCAAACTCTCAGGACAGAAAGCCTCAGACATAGGCTCATAATGCCTGGGACCACTAAGGCTGGATAGGATAAATTCCAAATTAGATTTGCAACCAGAGGCCACAGTACAGGAACAAAAACTGAAAGAATAAGAAAACATGCTGATGGCACCATGACTTGTGCTTTCCATTTGCTCTTGAGACATGGGACCAAATAAAGAATCAGCCATCTGAGAAAGCAAAGATGGCCTCACAGGAAGAAAATTGTTTCCTCTCTGCAAAAAAATATAGGAAGTACAGCTTCACCGCAGGAGAGATCAACTCTGATAATTCTGACATTGACATTTCCAAAGACTTTTAGTTTCCTCTTGGAATCGGCCTTTTTTATTTTCAAGAGCCATGATAAAATTAGAATACCCATGCAAAATAAGAAAGAAGTCCAAAACACAATGGAACGCCCTCTCACTGGAGTCTTTTTCCTAAGATGATAAAGGAGACAAATGGGAAGGGGTCCTCTGTTATTTCTAGAACATAACGTCCTGACTTTGAAGAGAAATGAAGAAATAAGTAAGAATTAAAGAGACAATAGAATGTGGTGTGAAAAAATGACCTCAAACTTTCTCAAGCAATCAGCCTGGAAAACTGTGAGCTCCGATGTAAACAGTGTTGATTGAAGGTGCCTCTGAAGCATCCAAGAAGTATGCATTAGGGGGTGGAATATACGGACCAGTACTCAGAGAGGTCTAGACCAAAGATATATACCTGCACATTCTCTGAGAGAGGGCAGTAGCTGATGCCAGAGATGAGGGTGAGTTTACCCAAGGAGACTGAGGTGAGAAGGTATTGTGATTTGTATATGAAATGTCCCCCCAAAGTATACAGAAGTGAGGCTTTTGGAAGGTGATACATTTATCAGTGGATTAATTTATTGATGATTTCGCAGCTGAATGTGCTGTGGGGAGGTGGGGCTTGGCTGAAGGAAGTAGGTCCCTGGGGACCTGACACAGTTATATTCTTAGGCCTGGCTCCTCCCTTCTCTCTCTGTTTCCTGGTTGTCACAAGTTGAGCAGCTGCCTTCCACCATGCCCTTTGGCCATGCCATTTGTGTCTTGGAGCCAGCCTGAACTGGTTAAAACCATGAACCAAAATAGACCTTTTTTCCTTTAAGTTTTATATGTCAGGTACTTTGTCCCAGCAATGACAAATGACTAACAAAAAAGTTTAGTTTCATTGACAGCATAGACAAAAAGGGACAGAGAAAGGGACAATCAAGTAACCAGAAAAGTAGGAAGATCCAAGACAGTGAGATGGGATGAAGCTTTCAAGATGCAAGGAAAGCTCAACAGTGGTGAATGCTCCTGAAGAGTCGAGAAGAGGAGTGAAATTGTCCGTTGGACTTAATGACACAAAGATTAGCATGGCTCGGAGAGGGCAGTTCCAGATGATTGGTCAGGCCACATGCCAGATTAGAGTGACAGGCGAGGGTACCAAGGTGTTTCCTTTGTGCTTTCTTGTAATTAAAGATATCTTCCATGTAAAAATGCCTGGGGATATGGGAGACATGGAGAGGCATTTATAACACTGTCCCAGCGAGCTCTGGAAAGAAGAGACCAGACAGTGCAAAAGAATATACAAGGTGTTAGGCTGGCAGACAAATGTGGCTGAGGCAGGTGGTATGCAGGTGAGCATCTAGGTGACTATGTTCCTGAGATGTAATGATGCAGGATACATAATCCTTTAGGGTGTTTTTTCCAGTGCTCAGCATCACCACTTTGAAATTTTCAAGACATGCAGAATTTCAGGCTTCACTCTGGATATCTTGAGTCAGAAACTCGGGATGATCCCAGCAACCACACTAATAACCAGCCTTTTACATGGCTCTGATGCTCACTCAAGTGTGAGAGGCATGGCTCTAGCAAAGACACCAGTACATCTGCTACCTAGGCACAGAGCATCCTCCAGCTCATTTCAACTCTGCAAAATTCACCTTAGGAGTTGCTCTAATTACTTTTTACCCAATTTGAAATTGCTGGTCAAATTTAAACTTGCCTTTGACGACAGATATGGAGCTTACCAAAGACAGGAAACAGCTTTTTAAAAAATCACTTACGTTGCTTGAAGATTTCGAGGGCCCGCTTCAGGGTGCTAAAAAATAAGCACATAACCTCATTTCAATTCTGAAAGTGGTCTATATAGTATTATTAAAATGCCTCTGCATGATTCTCTGTGCCATGTCTTAAAGCCTAGAGACTCATCTTTGCTAGTGAGCTTGAGCAGACCTCTTAAGCACGATTTCCTTAATCTCAGGCATAAGCAATTCTTCACTGTCTGCCTCAGCAGAGCAAGGCGCCAAAAGCATTCTTCATTTTCCCCAATGATAATTTAGTAGTCTCTTTCTCATAACACCAGTCATTCTTTAAAGTACGGCAACTAGAAGTCCAAAAACAAGGCAATAAAGAAAGGATTCAGACCCTACTTCCTGAATGCCTCCTTTGTATTCATTCAATGATCATGTATTTATTGATCATAAACTATGGACCAAGCATTGTGTTAGATGTTGGTGATTCAGGGGCAGGAGACAGGCAGCATCGCACAGCTCAGAGTCTAATGGATGAGACAGACATCTAACAAGCTGTACTGTATTAGTTTTTCTGTTGCTGTATAGCCCCAACAGCAAAAAATAATACATATTTATTATCTTACAGGGTAGGAGGGTTAGCGGTCTAGCCATGGTTTCACTGTACTCTGTGCTTTGAGTCTCCCAGACTGCATTCTCATCTGCAGGTTTTACAGGAAGAATCTGCTTCGAAGTTTGCTAGAAACCTAAAGTTAATTTTTACTCTCACTCTAAATAAAGAAATCCCTGAGAATGTTTTAATTCAAAGCATCCTTCCTACCAAACCATGTTAGCACTATCCATGTATTTTTGTTACGTTTGGTTACTACTATCCTATTTCTTATTGTTTTTTGAGAGAGTCCCCATGTAATTCAGGGCGGTTTTGAACCCACTATGTAGCCCAGGCTGACCCTGAGCTCACAGTGATCCTCCTGCCCCAGCCTCTCAATTGCTGGGATTCCAGGTGTGCACCGCCACACTTGGCATTATCCAATATTTTTATTATTCCATCTTGCTTTTTAAATCCCTAGAATTGACAGGAATATTTTTTCAAAAACTTTAGATGTATTCGTATTTGTTCTATCATTTGCTCACGACACCTTCCTGAACTTCAGACCCTTTTTTCCTAGGCTATTCCCTTTCTTCCTTAGGGTGTTGTTTAAAAGTACCTCTGCTGAAGATCTTCTTAGAGCTAAATTTTTGTTGGTCTGAACACTTTTCATTTCAATATTTTTGTTTGTCTAAGAACATACTTTTTCTTGTTTCTTGAAAAAATTTCTCTGGGTATACAATTTCAGGTTGATAAATTATTTCTGTTTAGTACCTTAAAGATATAATTGCACAGTGTCTGGTTTCATTGTTGTCTAAAAACCAGCTATCACTCTAATAAATAAAAGTTCATTAATGCATAATCATTCTTTCTGCATGCCATTAGACTTTTTCATTATTTTGAATCTTGCTCAGTTTGTCTACCACGATGCAGTCATGAATTTATAATTCTTGAAATTTGTTTCGCTTCCTGAATCTGAGAATTTTCGGCTCCCATCACTTCTAGAAAATTCTCAACTTCTGTTGCTTCAAAAATTTCTTCTCCTTCTCTCTATTATATCTTCTGGAACCTGATTAAATGTGCATGATACTTTATTCTCCATGGTTCTTACTTTTTTGTTATTCTTGGGCTTTTTAAATAATTTTTTTATTTTTTATTAATACTTCTTTTTTCCTAAGATGAGTTCTGCGTGATTTCATTTTCTAAATTTTATTTCTTAATTGACAAAGATTTTATGTATTTACCATGTATAACATGATGGCTCAAAACATGTATACATTGTGGAATGGTTCAGCAGAGCTAATTAACATGCACATTACTCCATCTACACATCTACCACTGTTTGTAGTGACAGCATTTAAAATCTACTCTGTTAGGGCCAGGGATTTAGCTCAGTGGTTCTGGCACCTGTTTCACAAGTGCAAGGACCCGAATTCTATCCCTGGTACTAGAAAAAAAACAAACAAAAAAAAACACTTCCTAGTAAAATCTACTCTGTTAGCAATGTACAATACAATTCACCTGATGTTACCTGTAATCACATTATACAATAGATCTCTTGAGACCTTACTTCTCCTAACTGAAATCTTGTATCTTTTGACCCATATTTCCCTAACCATGATCCCAGGCCCTGGTCATTTTTTCTTTTCAAAAACTGTTGGGAACTTCTGAGAGTTCTGTCACTGGTACATTTAGTTCAAACTTTTTGTTTTTCTCCCTCCCTCCCTCCCTCTTTCCTTATATCCTTCCTTCTTTCCCTTTTCCGTCCCACCTTCCTTCCTAATTTTCAGTCTGGAGATTGAGACCAGGGAGCTCTACCCCTGAGCTACATCCACAGCCTTTTTATATTTTTATCTTTGAGCCATATCTCAGTTGCTCTGACAAGTCTTGAACTTATGATCTTCCTGCCTCAGGCTCCACTACTGGAATTACAGGCATATACCACCCTGCCTGACACACTCTTTTATTTTCTTTAAACATATTACATAAGTTTGGTTTTCAGAGCTGTTATTTTCAGTATCTAAACTCCATGCTTATCTCTTATTGCTACTTATTGTTTCTGTTGATCCATATTCATGGTTACTTATTTCCATGTGTGTGTGCACACTGTATAATGAGCTCAGTGTTCATTGTGGGTTTTTAGACAGGATCTGCATTCATGTCTTCTAAGTAAGTAGACATAACCACTTGGGACCACTTTCAATTTTTAGGTTGGGAGTCTTCAGACCTCACCTTCATGAAATGTGGTCATCTGGTATGCCAAATCCTGTCTGCTCCATTAGGGCCTCTGAGAGGACACTGCCAGCAGAGCACTGAGTCAATTATGAAAATTTTCAAAGTGGAGGTTCCCATATGATGCTCATGAAGCCAGTCTGCACACGAGGGAGAGTATTCCTAAGTAGGTGCCACTTTCTACACTTTGCTGCATTCTAAGAGTATTCAGTGAAAGATGAAGAATGATTATGGTGCAGTAGCCGGGCATGGTGGCGCGTACCTGCAAATCTAGCACTCGGGAGGATGAGGCAGGAGGATCACTGTGAGTTCGAGACCAGCCTGGGCTACATAGTGAGTTCCAGGTCAGTCTCAACTACATAGTGAGACACTGTCTCAAAAACCCAAAAAAAAAATTTTATGGTGCAGAAATTTCACATTGGTGATAACTACAGAATTGTGCAAAGACACTTTCTCGTAACTATCATAAAATATAGAATACATGAATGTATAACTGTATGTATACATCATCTTTTAATTATTTTGTTTTAAATGTATTATATATAAAACAAGAAGCCCCTCTATTACATTTCTAGCATAAACTTATACATAACTTTTATGCAAAAAGTATGCATATAAAAAGTTCAAGAAAAATTGAACTATTAATGGTGAGTTGTAGCATCTTGGTCCACTAAGTCTTCTTTTCCTCATCTATACTTTTCTCACAACTGGAAGTAAGAAAATTAAAATTAAAATTATTTTCACCTAACGCACTGCAGCCTACTGACCAACCTGATCTGTGAAAGTGAGGGAGGCTCCAGGAAGTCTCAGTCACCCTGGAAGCCTCAAAGACATGTGCACCTACTTGATCTCCGACTGTCCACATGGCTTCTTCCTGGATAAGCTGAGCAGATCCTTGCCGTATTTTTCTTCAATCGATGCCCTGAAGGAAACAGAAGAGAGGGCTATGGGTCTTACTCAGAGCTGACCCACCCTTAGAAAACACACCAAGCACTGACCTTGAAGGCAATGCTTCCCTTTAAAGTAGTACTTCAGACATAATGTCATTCTCTAAAAAGCAAAACTCCCTTTTTAAAATGAGGAAGAATAAGAGCTGGGGATTTAGCTCATTGATTCCACTGCCTGCCTCGCAAGTGTAAGGTCTCAAGTTTGATCCCTGGTACAAAAAAAAAAAAAATTAAAATGAGGAAGAATTACAAAAAGAACAGTGGCCATGGTATTCTCCAGCTCAAAGTCCCACCCATGGCATCACAGCAAAGCTGAACATTTGTTACTGTGGAGGTGGGGTTTCCATATGTTGTACAAGCTGCCTTAAACTCCCAGGCTCCAGTGATCCTTCCACCTGTGCCTTCTGGGTGACTGGAACATAGGCACGTGCCACCGCACCTGACTGGAGCACTTTTTAAGTGGAAAAAGAGATGCATCTATCAAGTGCTGCACCTTACCTTGGGGCCTGGCCTCTCACCTTCTCCAAGCAGCCCCTTTACCACTGTGCAGAGTCCTTCACTCACAATCACTTTAAAGCACAACTAATCTGTCTCAAAGACAGGGGATCTCAGGGTATAAACTCTGCTGCCAACAAGTCTCACAGAAATACCTGCTTGCTCCCCTCTTCCTATTGCTCTCTCTCCCATCATCTTCACTATAGTATTTAAGCTCACATAATCCACTTTCCTTCTTCAGGTTTTTCAAAATTGTATAATAAATTCATGTAGACTCACTGCAAAAGATTCAAACAACACAAAGCATACTATCAGTATGTATAGATCCACCATGTTCAAAATATGTAGTTTGCTACAGAGTCCCTGATTGGTTGCCAGTTTTTCATTACCACTAAAAAAGAAAGGAAGAAAAGAAAACCACTAACTGAATATCCTTGAACATATATCCTTGGGCATTCTGATAACATGCAAGAGTTCTGAGAAACAAGATTTACTAGATATGCATTTTTGAAAAAGTGTACCAAATTACCCTCCAAAGACACTGTCTCAAGATATATGGCCACCAAAAGCTCCCATTCCCAGCAACCCTCAGCCATGCTGGATCCTCTCCTCTCCTGTCCTCTCCTCTTCTCTCCCCTCCCCTTCCCCCCATCCCTCTCTCTCTCTCTCTCTCTCTCTCTCTCTCTCTCTCTCTCTCTCTCTCGTGTGTGTGTGTGTGTACAAAGGACCAATGCTGGTGTCAACTCTCTCTCTTGTGTGTGTGTGTGTACAAAGGACCAATGCTGGTGTCACAAATCAGATGAAGATGACTGGTTAAAACCACTCCCACCAGGTAAACACTTGGGAAGATACCAAGAAGGGGAATAGTTGGGCCAAATGGAACCTCTAGTTATAGTTTTTTGAAGAATATCCATACTGATTTCCACAGTGGTTGCACCAGTCTGTAGTGGAGAAGGGTTCCTTTTTCCCCACAGCCCCACCAGCATTTGTTATTGGTTGATCTCTTGATAACAGCCATTCTTTCTGGAGTGAGGCAGAATCTCAGTGTTGTCTTAATTTTCTTTTTTTTTTTTTTTTTTTTTTTTTTTTTTTTGGTCCAACAGCCATTCTTTCTGGAGTGAGGTGGAATCTCAGTGTTGTCTTAATTTGCTTTTTTTTTTTTTTTGGTACTGGGGATCGAACTTGGGTCCTTGTGCTTTTGAGGCAGGCCGTGGAACCACTGAGCTAAATCCCAGCCCTTAATTTGCATTTCTTGAATGACCAGTGATGTTGAACATTTTTTCATGTATTTATTTGCTGTTTCTACTTCTTCATCTGAGAAGTGTGTATTCATTTCAGATAACTATTTTTGGATTGGATCTTTACATGTGTGGGGTCTGATTTTTTTTTTTTAGTTCTTTATATATTTTAGATATTAGTCCTCTGTCTGAGAAACTGCTGGCAAACTTTTTTTTCACATACTATGGGTTGTCTCTTCACTCTTGGTAGTTTCTCTTGCTGTGCAAAAGCTTTTTAATAAGATGAAATCTCAGTTGTTGATTCTTTGTGATATTTACTGTATCATTGGGGTTTTGCTCATAAAGTCTGCCTACACCAATGTTTACAAGAGTTCTACCTAATCTATCTTCCAGCAGATTTAGTGTTTCTGTTTTAATATTTAGATCTTTGATCCACTTTGATTGCAGCTTAGTGCATGGTGAAAGATATAGGTCTAGTTTTAATCTTTGACAGGTGAAAAGCCAGTTTTTCCAGCATCATTTATTAAAGAGGCTATCTTTCTTCCAGTGAAGGTGTTTGGCTCCTTTGTCAAGGATAAAGTGGCTGAGGCTCAGGGATTTAGCTCAGGGGAACTGTGCTTCCTCAAAAGAGCAAGGTCCTCAGGTAGGCAGAACTCTTGAAGACATTGGCATAGGAAAAGTCTTTATGAACAAATCCTCAGTAGCACAGAAGCTAGCAGAAAGAATCAACAACTGGGACCTCATCTTATTAAAAAGCTTCTGCACTGCAAAAGAAACCATCAACAGAACTAAAAGACAACCTACAATGTGGGAAAAAATTTTACCAGCTGCTCCTCAGACAAAGGACTCTTATTTAGAATATATAAAGAACTCAGAACAATCAGCCCCCCCACAAATATAAAGACCCGATTCCAAAATGGGCAACTGAAATGAACAGACATTTCTCAGACAAAGCAGTAAAAGCAGCAAGTAAATATATGAAAAAATATTCCACATCACTGGTCGTTCAAGAGATGCAGATGAAAACAACACTGAGATTCCACCTCACCTCACAAAGAATGGCTGCTATCAAGAAATCAACCAAGCCGGGTGTGGTGGTGCACGCCTGTAACCCCAGCACTCAGGAGGCTGAGGCAGGAGGATCACTGTGAGTTCAAGATCAGCCTGGGCTACATAGTGAGTTCCAGGTCAGTCTCAACTACATAGTGAGACCCTGTCTCAAAAAAACAAACAAACACACAAAAAAGAAATCAATAACAAATGTTGGTGGTTGTGGGGAGAAAGGAACCCTTCTCCATTGTTGGTGGGAGTGCAGATTGGTGAAACCGCTATGGAAATCAATATGGAGATACCTCAAAGAGGTGGAACTAGAGGTTTCATTTGACCCAGCCATCCCTCTGCTAGGTATCTTTCCAAAAGAATTAAAAGAATCATTTCACAGTGATATGTGCGCACCCATGTTTATAGCGGCACAGTTTGTAATAGCTAAAACTTGGAAACAGCCCATTTGCCAATCAGTTGGAGACTGGATAAAGATGTGGTTTTTCTATAAAATGGAATACTACTCAGCCATAAAGAATGAGAAATTAGTCATTCATAGGAAAATGGATACATATTAAGGATAAACTCCTAAGTGAAATAAGTCACACATGTGTAAATATCAAATAGTTTCTCTGGTGTGAAAAACTATAACAGTACATAAGATCCTAATGATATAATTAACAATGTGAAATAGGAAGAAAAGGGCTAAAGGTGTAGGGAAAGTGCAAAGGGTAGGGGAAAGGGAATAAGGGAAAAATATATGAGAAAATGAAAAAGTGGAAATAAAATGTTTGTAAATGGGGAGGGGAGGCGGGTGAAGGGAGGGCAGGGACAAGGGGAAAAAATGAGAATTAAGACCTGTCATGTAAAGGTACAAGATCCCAAAGATGAATGTAACTGCACTGTATACCTAAAATGTACCAATAAACTCAGTGAGAGAGAAAAAAAAAAGTGCAAGGTCCTGAGTTTGTTCCCAGGTACCAAAAGAAAAAAAAGAAAAATGGAAAAGATACATGGCAGAGTATGTTTGAAGTTGTTTCTGCATCCGTTCTAATCTGTTCCAATGATCCTCCAGTCTGCTTTTTTTGCTACTCCCATGCTGTTTTTCTCATAGTAGCTTTGTAGTATAAGTTCAAGTCAGGGATTGGGATGCCTCCTGCCTTGCCTTT
>NW_022900942.1:38414920-38453577 GCF_012274545.1 Fukomys damarensis | reverse complement strand
TCTGTTCCAAATCCTCCAGTCTGCTTTTTTTGCTACTCCCATGCTGTTTTTCTCATAGTAGCTTTGTAGTATAAGTTCAAGTCAGGGATTGGGATGCCTCCTGCCTTGCCTTTGCTTCCCAGAATTGCTTTTATTATTATTCTAAGCCTCTTCTGGCTCCAAATCTCCAAATTTTACGATTATTTTCTCTAATTCTATGAGATATACTATTAGTATTTTGATGGTATTGTATTAAAACTGTATAACAATTTTGAATGTATATCATCCTAACTAAGAAAAATGGGTATCTTTCCATTTTTCAATATCTTCTTCAATCTCCCTTTTCAGAGTACTATAGTTTTTTCAGTTTAAAGGTCTTTTATTTCCTTCTTTATTAGATTGATACCTAGATATTTCTTTTTTTATGCTATTTTGAAAGGTGTTACTTCCCTCTCATTGAGTTTGTTATTTGATTAAATGCTATTGATTTTTGAGTTTTGACTTTGTATCCAGCAGTGCTACTGAATATGGTTATTAAATGAAGAAGTGTTTTTTGTTTTGTTTTGTTTTTTCTGGTTCAGAGGATTGAACTTGAGACCTTGCACGTATGAGGCAGGTAGTGGCACCACTGAGCTAAATCTAGAAGTCTTTTGGTGGAGTTTTTTGGGGTCTTCTATGCAGAGTATCATGTCATCTGCAAATAATGATAATTTAACTTCTTCCTTTCCTGTCCTTCTTCCTTTTATTTCATTCTCTTGTCCAGCTGTTCTGGCTAATGGTTCTAGAACTGTATTGAATAAGAGTGGTGACAGTGGAGATCCTTGTCTTCTTGATTTTAGAGTGAAGGCTTTTAGTTTTTGTCCATTTAGTATGTTAGCTGTTGGTTCATCATAGATGACTTCTATCAGATTGAGAAAAAGATCACCTATTCCAATATTCTTTAGAGTTGTATCATAAATGGGCATTCAACTTTGTCAAATGCATTTTCTGCATCTACTGTTATTATCGTGGTTTTTTTCTTTGGTTGTTGTTAACATGGTATATTGCAGTTATTGATTTGTGTATGTTGAACCATAATGCATTCTTGGGATGAACCCCACTTGGTCATAGTGTATGGTATCTTTTCTTGTTTGTTCGTTTGTTTTTTGTACTGGAGATCGAATTCAGGACCTTGCACTTTCCAGGCAGGAACAGAGCCACTGAGCTACATCCTCAAGCCCCTGTCACCCCTTTTCTTTTTCTTTTCTTTTTTAAATCTTTTTGATGATTTGCTGCATTCTGTTTGCCAGTACAGTAACTTATTGAGGATTTTTGCATATATGTTCATTAGGGAGATTGAGCTATAGTTCTCTTTTTTGGTTGGATCCATCTCTGGTTTAGGTATCAGGGTAAAGCTTGCCTCCAGGAATAAATTTGGGAGTATTGCTTCCCTTTGAATTTCATTGAAGAGTTTCATTTGTTTCCATTTTTTGTTTATTTGAGACAGGGTCTCACAGGATAGGTCAGGATGGTCTTGAACTCACTATGTAGCCCAGGCAGGCCTTGAAATCATGGTAATCTTCCTGCCTCAGCCTCCCAAGTGCTGGGATTCATTACAAGTGTGTGCCACCGCACCCAGCTCATTTAAGAGTTTGAAAAGTAGCTGCATTAGTTATTCTCTAAATTTATTGTAGAATTCAGCAGTGAATTTTTTAGGGCCTGGGGTTTTCTTGTTGGCAGGTTTTTAATTACATCTTCAATTTTATTTACTGATATTGTCTTATTTAGAATTTTTAGGGCTGGGGATTTAACTCTGTGGCACCACGCTTGCCTCACAAGTGCAAGGTCCTGAGTTTGATCCCCAGTACCAAAAAAAAAAAAAAAAAAAAAAAAAAAAACAGGTTCTCGAAGTAAGTATTGATGATCTTTTGGATTTCTGCAGGATGTTGTGATTTCACCCTTTTCCTACCTAATGGCATGGATTTGAGTCTTTTCTTTCCTTTTTTATGATAAGGTTGACTAAGGGTTTATTGACTTTATTTAATTTTTCAAAGAGTCAACACTTAAATTCATTGATTCTTTGTATTGTTTTCTTAATCCCAATTACATTAATTTCTGCTCTGATTCTTATAATTTCCCTCATGCAGCTTTGGGCTTGACTTCTTCTTTTTCTATAAGTGTGAAGTTCAACATTATATTGTTTAGTTGAGCTCACTCTGTTTTTCTGATAAGGGTCTTCACTGCTATAAATTTCCCTCATAGGACTGCTTTCACTGCACCACACAAGTTTCAGTATGTTGCAGTGGTATGATTAGTTAATTAGAGAAACTGTCTCATTTCTTCATTTTCATCTGCGACCTACTGGCTGTTGAAGAGGGTGTTATTTAATTTCCATGTGTGGTTTCTTTTGCCACTGATTTTCAATTTCATTGCACTTTGTTCTAATAATATACATGGAATAATTTCAATTCCTTTGTACTTACTTAAGCATGTTCCATGAGCTAGTATGTGGCATGTTTTGGAGAGTACCCCATATATAGCTGAGAAGAATGTCATGGGGTGGAATAATCTGTTCAAAATCTTGGTTCAGTTCTAATATTTCTTTTTTTGGTACCGGGGATCAAACTTGGGTCCTTGTGCTTGCAAGGCAGGCAGTGGAACACTGAGCTAAATCCCCAGCCCTGGTTCTAAAATTTCTTTGTTGATTTTTTGTCTAGTTGATCTATTTCTGACAGTGGGGTACTGAGGTCCCCACAATTGTATTCATGGTTATTTGATTTTTCATGTCCATTAATATTTGTTTTATATTGTGTGTGCACTGGTATTTGGTGCACATATATTTATGATTGTTATCTCTTACTCTTGGATTGTTCCCTTTACAAGAATGTAGTAACCTTTGTCTCTCTTCATCAAGCTTGGCATGAAATACACTTTGTCTGCAAACAGAATCCCTACCCCTGCTTTTTTCTGGGTTCATGCCACACGGAGTATTGTTTTCCATTCTTTGACTTCCAGTCTATGAATTTTTTTATTAAATGTTTCTTGTGTGCAGCATATTGTTGAATCCTGCTTTTTGATCCATTCTGCCAGTCTGTTTCTTTTGATTGGTGAATTGAGATCATTTACATTGATAGTTATAACAGATATGTGTTGACTTATCCTTGTCATGTTATTTTCCTGTTGTTGGTTCCCCTTTTTCCTGTTTAATTGCTTGCTTTGCCTGGTAGATGCATTCTATTGAGGTTCATGGAGTTATACTCCTTGTTATTGCTTTCTACAACATTCTGGATATTATGGAGTGCTAGTTTGGTAGTCATGATTTTCTTCAGGTGTTCTTTGTCATGGAAGTGTCTTATTTTCCATAAATTTTCAAAGACAGCTTTATGGAATACATCAATCTGGGCGGTTGGATGTTTTCTTTTCGGCCTTGAAATATTTCACTCTAAGCTTTCCTTGATTTGAGGGTTTGTAACTTGAGGCTATGATTCTGATGGGCTTTTCTTTACAGGTGATTTGTTTCTTTTCTTTAACAGCCTTTAATATTCTGTTTTGTATTGAATTTCTGGAGTCTTGACTCTTTTTTTTGGTACCAGGGATCAAACTCTGGTCCTTGCACTTGTGAAGCAGGCAGTGGACCCACTGAGCTAACTCCCCGGCCCCAATCTTGACAATTATTGCCTTGGTACAGATATTTTGATCATGGCTAACTGGAGTTCTATATGACTCATTTATCTGTACATCAATTTTTTTCCATTCTTGGTAAGTTTTTTGCTATTACTTCAGTGAACAGGTTTATGTCATTTATGTTATCTCTTGCTTTTTATTTGACGCTAATCAATCTTATGTTATTCTTCTTTGCATCATCTAACAGCTGTTGAATTGATTTCTATGGTTCCTTGTTAGTTTTAAGAAATCTTTCTTTTCATGATCACTAACCACAATCCTGTCTTCAATAGCTGATATTCTGTCCTCACATTGGCTCATTCTGCTGTGTATACGTCCAATAGAATTTTTAATCTCCTGGATGTCTATTTTAATCTGTTTCATGGAGTCCATTTCTTCCCTGTGTTGGGCATTCATGATTTCCATTATTTTCCTAAGGTCCCCTATTTTTTATCTGTTCTAGAGTAACTTGGTATGTCTTTCATTATGGTCACCATATCTGTAGTTATCTAGAAAATTACTTCTGATTTTATTTTTTCTAGAGCCTCATTCATTGATTTTGTTACTTCCCATGTTACAATGCAGAGAGTCCAGGTGATGGCTTTCAAATTGTTCCACCTTACTGCCCCTGGGGTTTGCCTTTGATGAGCTAAAAGTCTGGGTTTTCATCTCGCTTAAGTGTCTTTTCATTTTCTTTTCTTTTTTAAATTTAATTCCTGAGTTGATGCTTGTAAACTGCTCAGGGCAGGTAGCTTTATTGCTAGAATTGAGAACCCTTAGGAAACGACTACTTCTCAGAGATACCTTTCAGGTGTAGCTGGCTTTTGGGTTTTGAATCTGTTCCGAGATCCTACCTCTTTAATTTAGTGGAGATGAGAAATTGATGCCTACATGGCCCGGCCCCTGTTTCTTTGGCACTGACCATTAATATTCTTTATGACCCTTAGGCAAACTCAGTCTTGGCATACCAGAAAGAATGACTGATTAGAACAATTATGTCAGCTTGGCTAAAGTAGTACAATCATGAATAACAATAGCATTAAATACAGCCTAGAGAATGACGAAAAGTAGTAACTATTTGCCACCTTTAACTATATGAACTATACTTGGGGTTATACAACAAAATCTACAACAAACCAAAAAATTGTACACAGTAATTATGCCTTCACTGTGGCAATTTTACTCTCAAGGGAGAAAATTTAGAAAGGGTTATGGCAAAAATAGAGAAATACAAGAAAATGAAGAGATTAGAAGAAAGGCTGGAAGACTACCTGAATTTTGAGAAACTAATAAAGACAGGAAGGAAAGAGAGAAGGAAGTAACAAAAGAAGAATAAAGTAGAACAAAAAAAACTAGAAACAGTGTTCACACATATAAAAAGAAGAACAAGAAAAAAGAAAACAAAAAAGAATAAAAGAAAGAAAAAGAATGTCCACTTCAGGGCATATCTCTGCTGTCACTGGTAGACACAGTGTGTAGACACAGCCCAGATTTGTACTGACTAATATCAACAAGCCAACCACAGCTTTACAGCAGGGTAGTGAAGAATTCCAGTAAGCTGCATCTTTAGTTCCACTGAAATTCAGGTTGATTTCTGGCGGTAGGGCTAGAACCCAATTTGTTTAGCCTGCAACACTCTGTGCTTCCCACTATCTTGAACTTGGGTTCCTGCTGGCTTGAACTTGGCTCCCTGACCTCCTGCCAACTTGAGCTTGGTTCTGCCTCAACCTTACACTGGGAACCACTAGATGAAGCCATCCCAGAGCTTCCCTGAATTCCAAACTCAGTTGGTCTCTCTCCAAGATGGCTACTGGCCAATAGCCCTCTCCTGAGTGATGTCTGAACCTGATTAACTCTCCAGCCACTGCAGTTTGCTGCAGCCACTGCTCTATTCCACTGGCGTGTTTCTCTGTGGAAGCCTTTGGGGTTACCAGTAGTCACAGTGCATCTGGAGGTTTGAGCCGCCCCTCTCACACAGTGAGTCAGGGTTCAGGAAGAAAGCACTGCTTGTGACTGCCTCCTTCTACCACCTCACTTCGCTCTCCCTGTTGGCTTCAATTATCACTTCAGATCCTTATTGGGTCCCAGGAACCTACTTCCTTCCTTCTCTTCCTCACATCGCTATATTATAGCATCTGGCCACCAAGTCTCAAAGAGGCAATTTCTCTGCTGTTCACCACACCACCATCTTCCAGGAAGTCTCTTTTTTCAGAAATCTTGAAATCTATTTTCAAATTCCAACTACTGTAGTCTCTGTGTCCATTATTCATTCTGTTCTCTGTTTCACTTGTGCAATTCTCCATGGAGGCCTCTGGGGTCACGAGGAGTCACTGTTTATCTACAGGTTCAAGCTTCCCCCTTCACTTACTGAGTCCTAGACAACTTTTTATTTTAATGTCTTGATGGCTCAGTAATGCTCAAGATATCAATTATTTTGACAAAATAAATTTATTAAACTTGGGCTAAAATCAAACCTTGGCACAAAAATATGATATGGCTTAACAGGAGCCATCAATTCATTCATAACTATTATAAGGAAAAAAACATATGCAATAGCCTGCATTAGGGCTTTTTGATACTTTCAGATTAGGGGGAAACAAACAACAAACATCTTGAAGCATAGTAATAGCATTAGTTTCTAATGTGGCAAAATGAATTAAGTTAAAGTTCAGATTTGCTCACTCTATCCTGGCTAGGTATTTAGAACCAAATAATCTTTAAACAAGCCATTCCAGTCATGGTGAGGTGATATATGAATACACAGATACATTCAAAGCACTGTTTTTAAAGTTAATTCAAGTTAATACAACAATTCCTCATTCATTAATTATGAGCTAGCCAAATGTGAACATGTTATTACCAGAAAAGTTTAAAGGTCTGACAACTTTAAGTAGGTTTTTAGGAAAATTCATCTATTTAGACTTTTTATTTATTTTTTTAAATTTAATTTATTGGTACATTCTAGGTAGACAGTACAGTTACATTCATTACTGGGATCTTGTACCTTTACATGCCAGGTCTTGGTTCTCATTTTTTCCCCTTGTCCCCACCCTCCCTTCACCCTCCCCTCCCCTCACCCCCTTCAAACACTTTAATTCCATTTTTACATAACATTTTCTATTTTTCCTTTTCCCTTATTCTCCCTTCCCTATCCTTCTCACTGTCCCTACACCTTCAGTCCTTTTCTTCCTATTTGCTAAGTGTCCCATTAGGATCTTGAGTACTATTTTAGTTTTTCACACCACAGAAACTATTCTGCATTTGCATATGTGTGCCTTATTTATTTCACTTAGAAGTATATCCTCAAAATGTACCCATTTAACTATGAATGAATCTACTTTCTCATTCTTTATGGCTGAGTAGTATTCCACTTTGTAGAAAAACCACATCTTCTTTATCCAGTTTCCAATTGCTGGGCAGATGGGCTGTTTCCAAGTTTTAGCTCTTACAAACTGTGCCACTATAAACATGGGTGCACATATATCACTGTGGTATCATTCTTTCACTTCTTTTGGAAAGATAACCCAACAGAGGGATGGCTGGGTCAAATGGAACCTCTAATCCTAGTTCTTTGAGGTATCCCATATCGACTTCCATAGTGGTTGCACCAGTCTGCACTCCACCAACAATGGAGAAGGGTTCCTCTCTCCCCACAACTGTGCCAACATTTCTTATTGCGTGATTTCTTGATAGCAGCCATTCTTTGTGGGGTGAGGTAAAATCTCAGTGTTGTTTTCATCTGCATCTCTTGAATGAACAGTGATGTGGAGCATTTTTTCATATATTTACTTGCGGCTTTTATTTCTTTGTCTGAGAAACGTCTGTTCATTTCAGATGTCCACTTTATAATTGGGTCTTTATATTTGGGGGGGCTGGTTGTTTTGAGTTCTTTGTATATTTTAGATAATAGTCCTTTGTCTAAGGAGCAGCTGGTAAAAATTTTTTCCCACACTGTGGGTTGTCTCTTAGTTCTGTTGATGGTTTCTTTTGCAGTGCAGAAGCTACTTCAAACACTTTAATTCCATTTTTACATTTTCTCCTATTTTTTTCCTTTTCCCTTATTCTCCCTTCCCTATCCTTCTCACTGTCCCTACACCTTCAGTCCTTTTCTTCCTATTTGCTAAGTGTCCCATTAGGATCTTGAGTACTATTTTAGTTTTTCACACCACAGAAACTATTCTGCATTTGCATATGTGTGCCTTATTTATTTCACTTAGAAGTATATCAACACTTGGATTTTACTTTAGTGCATGGTGACAGATAAGGGTATAATTTTAATCTTTTGCAGGATGAGATCCAGTTTTTCCAACACCATTTATTAAAGAGGCTATCTTTCCTCCAGTGGGGACTGGCAGCTCCTTTGTCAAAGATGAGGTAGCTGAGTGCATCTGGAGTTGTTTTTGTGTCTTCCAATCTGTTCCACTGATCCTCAGGTCTGCTTCTTTACCAGTACCATGCTGTTTTTATCACAGTGGCTTTGTAGTATAGTTTCAAATTGGGAATTGTTATACCCGCTGCCATGTGTCTGTTGCCTAGGATGGCTTTTGCTATTCTAGGTCTCTTATGGTTCCAAATGAATTTTTGGATTCTTCTTTCTAGTTCTGTGAAGTATAGTGTTGGGATTTCAATTGGTACTGCACTGAATCTGTATAGCAGTTTTGGTAGTATGGCCATTTTCACTATGTTGATTCTTCCTACCCAGGAGCAGGGGATATGTTTCCATTTTCTTAAATCCTCTTTGATCTCTTTTTTTCAGAGTGCTGTAGTTTTCAGTGTAGAGGTCTTTTGCTTCTTTTGTTAGGTTGATTCCCAGATACTTCATTTTTGGGGGTGCTATTGTGAAAGGAATTGTTTCCCTAATTTCTTTCTCAGTGAGTCTGTTATTTGTGTACAAGAAGGCTATTGATTTTTTGGGTATTCACCTTGTATCCAGCTACTCTACTGAATCTTTCAATTAAGTCTAGAAGTCTTTTGGTGGAGTTTTTTGGGTCTTCAATGTAGAGTATTATAACATCAGCAAATAATGACAATTTAACTTCTTCTTTTCCTATCTTTATTGCTTTAATTTCTTTCTCTTGTCTAATTGCCATGGCTAATGTTTCCAGAACTATACCGAAGAGGAGTGGTGATAGTGGGCATCCTTGTCTTGTTCCTGATTTTAAAGTAAAGGTTTTCAGTTTTTGGCCATTTAATATGATGTTGGCTGTTGGTTTTTCATAGATAGCCTTTATTAAGTTGAGACATAGACCATCTATTCCAATTTTTTGCAGAGTTTTTATCATGAATGGGTGTTGAATTTTGTCAAATGCTTTTTCTGCATCTATCGAGAGGATCATATGGTTCTTGTCCTTGACTTTGTTAATACAGTGCATTGCATTAATTGATTTATGTATGTTGAACCATCCTTGCATCCCTGGAATAAATCCAACTTGGTCGGGATGAATGATCTTCTTGATGATCCTCTGTATTCTGTTTGCTAGTATCTTATTGAGGATTTTTGCATCTATATTCATTAAGGAGATTGGCCTGTAGTTCTCTTTTTTTTGTTACATCTTTCCCAGGTTTGGGAATCAAAGTGATATTTGCTTCCAGGAATGAATTTGGAAGTACTGCTTCTCTTTCAATTTCGTTGAAAAGTCTGAAGAGTAATGGCAATAGATCTTCTCTCAATGTCTTGTAAAATTCAGCAGTGAATCCATCAGGACCTGGGCTTTTCTTTGTTGGTAAGTTTTTAATTATATTTTCAATTTCACTGATTGTGATTGGGGTGTTTAAAACGTTTTTATCTTCTTTGTTCAACTTTGGTAATTCATAAGTATCTAGAAATCTGTCCATTTCTTCTGTGTTTTCTATTTTATTAGAGTACAGGTTCTCATAGTATGTATTAATGACCCTCTGGATTTCTGTGGGATATTTAGACTTTTTAAATGCCTACCATAAATGAAATTAAAATGGTAAAATGGCTGACCACAGCAATGACCAGCCCTCATTAGGGCCCTGGATGATTTGTGATCTAATAACACATGATAGTGTTTGCTTTTTGGTCAAGAGGGTGTGAACAGAAAGAATTATGCCACAGGCTTTATTTTAAATGCCAATTCACATTACTCTGTTCAAGCTGCACTGAGATGTTAAACTGGCTTCTACAGACTTTGTAAAAATGGCACTAGAAGAGTAACAAACTGAAATCTTTATCACATAGGTTGGAAATACATACATAACTGCATAAGGTGTCAATTCTGCTCTACAGTACAGTTAAGTCAGTTTTAATTGCATAGGTTTCCACTGTTTTTATAGTCCGTTTATGCTGTCCAAAGATAAGCATTGTCCACCACTAAATGCCTCTGCCACTGTGAATTCTGGGGCCAGAATAGAGTGATCAAAATTCTTAATCTCTTTACAGTAGTATAGGAAATGGTAAAAATTTTCTAAAGTGTAATACATTGGCAATTGTATGTTTCTCTACACATTTTATTAAGTAAGTGCACTTGAAGTATTAAGGTTATTGTTATGGTGCTATTTTTATTAGCTCTTGTATATTTTGCCCACAACTTCTTACAAAGTACTACTTTTATTGCACATTCAGATATATATAGATATATACAGGTATATATCTATATCTATATCTATCTATCTATCTATCTATCTATCTATCTATGAGACAATAATATCTTTTGTGTGTGTCCTTAAAACTTCCAATATTATTTTGTCTTCTCTTGGAGATTATTAAATGTAGCTTGTCTAGGAAGGGGATGGGACTAGATTCTAAAATTTATTTGGGACCATGGCAATCACAGTTGAGAAGAAAACTATTTGCACACAACAGATTTCTAGATATTTTTTGCTGCTACTTTTATGTAACATTTATTGAACATTTTGACAAATATTTACTTTTGTAAGCCTAAAAGTGATTCTTGAAAGTTTAAAGAAACTACCAAAAGATAGTACAAAAACACTGGCACGTGAATGCTGAATGTCACCATTTGTGTGAATTATATATTTTGGGGTAGTGTCAGCTTTTAATATTGTCATATTAAACACTTGAGTCAAATTAAGCAGACTGGCATTGGCAGGGTAATCATAACTTTCTGATGTTAGTAAAAACAAAATTGGTGACTTGAAATTAAATCATGCTAAGGTTTTCATACACTTGTCTTAAGATATTACTGAAACATTTTAAAACACTGAAATGACCAGATTCTCAGATATTTGTTGTGAGTTTTGTTTAGCTGTGTGTATTTTTTTCAGTGAACTGCAATCCTCAAATATGTGGTTATTTTTGTTGTATTGGCATAATCGCTGACTTGTGCATTCAGCAGTAGCATTTGAGCGAGTTTTACCAGCAAGCAGTATTTTCAGTAAAAGTTTCAAAAATCCTGTAAGGATGGAGCTAAACTTGCTGAACATAGAGATTGAACCTCCAGTCACTGTAGCTTTAATAATTGCTCATTGTATTTTAGTTGCTAGCATTGCATGTGCTGTACATATTCTGATTTTATTAAAATAAAAAATTGACCTGAACAGTCAAAAAAATAAAATACAAAGATGGTCCAACAACACAGAAGAAGCCATGTGATGGTGAAGGGAGACTTGGGAATTATGGGGCTGTAGGTCGGCACACCCCAAGGGCTGGCAGATCAATGATACCAGAGGCCAAGAGAAAGACATTCTCCCCCGGGGCCTGTAAGACCGCATGGTTCTGCCCTCACCTTCTGCCATGCCTCCCTCACCCTCCTGGGCTCTGAATGAGGCTGTGCCTCCTTCTTCCCACTCAGGCTCTACTCATTCCCCGCTCTGAGCCTGATGTTCTCCCACAGATTTCAGACACTCCTGCACCTACAAGAGGCTCCTCCTCCTGCCAGGGCCACTTCAAGAATCTCCTCCTCCCTGAAGCTACCCCTGTCTTTTTCTTTTTCCAAATTCTCAGCAATCTCCCTTTTCCATGGGGGTCTTTGAATGTTATTCATACCACACTACTTAAAGTATTTTGTGTATTTACTACACTTTGTTTGCTGTTTCATTCATAAATCTTATTTTCCAGGCTGGTTCTGCAAAACTTCAGAACAGAGATATCATTTACTTCTTGAGTATCATTGGGTAACTACAGCAAATCTTCAGAAATGCTAAGCACAATCAATAACACTAAATTCAGCCAGGGGTGGTGATGCATGCCTCTAACCCCCCACACACTATGGGGAGGCTGAAGCAGGAGGGCCACAAGTCCAAGCCAGGCTGGGCAATTCAACAACTTAGCAAGATCCCATCTCAAAATAAAAAAAGCAAAAAGGGTTGGGTATGTAGCTCAATCCGTAGGTCCTGGATTCAATCCCCAGTACCAGAAAAAAAAAAAATCACCATTCCTTGCTTGGGTAAAGGCAACAGAGTCCACCATCTTTGAAAAGGACAGAGCATCATACCTTTCTTTCAAAAAGTCCTCAAACTCTTTGCAGTTCTTGCGGCCGTTGTTCAAATGATGGATGATGGTATCATAGCCAGTAGTGCTGAGGATATCCAAGCTCTGGTGGAAAAGACAACACGGTATCAGACCAGGAACAGTACAGACAGCAGCCCTAAAGCCTGAAGAGTAGGAGGGACAGAGGGGATGGCAAACCCACAGTGGGGCTTGCCTGAATTGCTTTACCTTTAAGACAAACAACCAAAAAGAATAAATAGAAGAAGTAAAAATGCATACAGCTGTAGAAGAGTTTTCTTTCCCTCTTAATGAAGAAGCCAAGGGGCCATAAAACAGGAAGGAAGTAACAGAGGAATGAGATGCATGGATGAGGGAGGAGGCCTGGCTTGAGCCTCTCTCTGGCCCTGCACTTCTGCCCATGTCCGGCCAGGAGCAGGAGAAGGAGCTATGCACCCACTGCAGTCCTCTGCTGCTTCATCTTCAGGCTGCTGGGGGAAAACTGAGTCGTGCACAGGTCCATATTAACCAGGCCTACTGTGAAGATTTTTCAGTTTGTCCTTAAACTTGCCACAAAGCCTGCCTTGGACATCTCTTCCCATGGCCAGTCAGCCCTATTGAGGGCCCAGGGTATCTCTGCGAAAGGTAAGCAGCTCTGGGCCAGGAGCCAGGCACCTGCTGTAGAGTGGCAGAAAGCAGGCAGCAGAAAGGGGCCTACTACCCACTGGGAAGCATGAAGGGGAGTCAGCAGCCGGCACAGCCATGTGGGGTCGCTGGCTCCGATTTAGTGAAAACGACTTTTAAGTGTTTTTAAAATGAGCAGTTTAGTCATATTTTATTCAAAGATGTGCCATCCAAGGAAGGGATTTGCATTCACCCACCCCAGCCCAGCCAAGGCAAAGGAGACGAAAAGGTCATTTCCTTCCCAGCCCCAGAGGCAGGAGCAGCTCGGGGAAGGGTGAGGGATTTCTAAAGCTACCTCTCTACCCAAACCTGGACCCTGCAGAAGCAGAATATTCTTTCTTTTCTTTTCTTTTTTTTTAGTACCGGGGATTGGACTCAAGTTTTTGTGCTTGCAGAGTAGTGGCCAGAACCACTGAGCTAAAATCCCCGGCTTTTTTTTTTTTTTTGAGACAGGGTCTCACTATGTAGTTGAGACTGACCTGGAACTCACTGTGTATCCCAGCAGGCTGGTCTTAAACTCACAGCGATCCTCCTGCCTCAGCCTCTGAAGTACTGGGATTACAGGCATGAGCCACCACGCCAGGCACAATATTCTTTCTTCCACTTGCTGCCCCTCATGATGGCCTGGCTGAGCAGACAGTGGTCCCAGAGATCCAGCAAGTCCAAGGCCTGAAACTGATTTAACTTAGCTTTTGAAAATTTTAAGTCGCCATCCCTCACAGTGCATTTTTAGAATGGATTTGTATAAGTCTCCTACATTTACAGGTAGACATATGAATAAATCTAAGTCAGAAATATGTTGAATTCGAAGCTTTATGACTATTGTTCCAGCACAGATTTTGGCCATGGAAAGGCCAAAGAAACAGCCCACACCAAAGCCTTACATGTCCACCTGCCTCCTCCATAGAGACCCCTCTGTCCCAAAGTACCAAGCATCTGAATTTGATGCCTGCTATCACCCAAGTAAGTAGCCTTTCTGTCCCAATCCTACTGCAAGTAGCTGGGATTACATTCAAGTCATGGACCACCTCTACCTCTGTCTGAGAAAATCTATCTCAATATTACATGCATCAAAGGTCTATAGTAAAAATATATAAAATGAAAATGCCTATTCTTTTCCCAGCCAGTATATCAGAAAAGAACAACGAAATCAAAGACGAATGAATGACTACAAAGCATCAGTGCCAAAATCAGTTTGTAGACAGAAGTAGTCTTTATTCCTGCCAAACAAAGATGCTTGAGTTATTCTGTCTTACAATGTTTACTTAGAAGGTGGTTTCCCTTTTCTTAATTAAGATTGCACATACTCTGAGAGGGACAGAAAGGGGAAAGCTTGACCAGTTTCCTGGAAACAACCCAAAATACCAGAATTCTCACCCACCAGTCTTAAAAACAAAGCAAAATTTCTGCTTCAGGGAGGGTCTACACACTCCCACCCAACCACATCAGCACAAGTGAAAGGTACCAAGAAAGGAAACCCTCAGAAGACAGAGAGTGCCCAAGGCCAAGTTCAAAGTGGGACACTTGGCTTGGAAACTTCTGCCTGTGCTGCTCAGTGTGAGTTGTAAACTCAATGACTGCCAGGGATTGGACTAGGAGGACAGAGCAGAAGAGTATACATGCAGTCCAAGATGCACTGAAGTGAATGGGCACCAGGAGAGCATCAAAGACCTCCACCAGAAGAGTGTTCCGAACACAGGATTCCAATATCCTCAGCTTACCAGAGCTCTCTGGACATAAGCCTGACTTCTTTCCCACCTTTCCCCACACTGTTTTCTTCCCTCACTTCCAAAAGGACAGTGTGCATTTCTATCCCAGGACCCTTGCACATGCATTTACTATTTTGTGTCATTAGTAGCCATCTTTTTAAAAAAAATAATTGACTCCTTATAGGGGATTTAGATTCATCCCAGTAATTCTCACATTAATGGTGGCTAAGATGTCTGTTAATTTCATAGCAACTACATACAAAGTACTAAAAATTTTACAAACTCATCTTGTTAGAATTTTGTACTTATGAAGGCACCATTCATCTAGGGAATCATGTATATAAAATAAGTACAATAGGCCAGGTGCATGCCTATAATCTCACCACGCTGGAGGCTGAGGCAGAAGGACTGCATATATGAGTCCTGCTTGGGCAATTTAGCAAGAACCTATCCCAACATAAACAATAAAAAGGGCTGAGAATGTAGCTCAGAGGTAGCATGCCTCTGGGTTCAATCTCCAAAGCTGGAAAAAAAAAGGTACATAAAACAAATAGGTACATATGTGGAAAATTAGAAACGAAGTATATAAAACTTCAAAGAAATATGTAATGAATGCAGTAGAAAAAGAATGGGCCAGGACTGTCAGAAGAAACTGAGTATTTCAAAATGACTAATACTCACGAGAAATTTTTAAATACTTCAATTGACAATGAAAAAAACTAAAAAACTTGTGAGATACAAAAAAATGACCGAGTTATAGGTCTAAATACTTATATTACAAAAGAAAAAAACCTTTTAAAATTAGTGGTCTAGCCAGGCATGGTAAAGCACATCTGTAATCCCAGCATTTGGGAGGCTGAGGCAGGAGAACTTGCTGAGAGTTTAAGGTTAGCCTGTGCTACAGAATGAGTACAAGGCCAGCTTGAACTACATAGCAAAACCCTGTTTCAAAAAAAATGTAAAAGGGCTGGGAATTTATTTCAGTGGCACCGCACCTGTTTCTTAAGTGCAAGGTCCTGAGTTCAATCCTGGTATTGCCCCCCCAAAAAGGAAAAAAATTAGTGGTCCAAGCTTTTAAATTAAGAAGGTAGGAAAGGAAGAACAAATGAAACTGTAGGAGGCAGAAAAAAAGAAATATAAATAGTGGAATACAATGAGATAGAAATAGACAAACAATAGAGAAAATTAATGTAATCAAAAATTAGCCTTTTGAGCCGGGCATGGTGGCACACACCTGTAATCCCAGCATTCGGGAGGCTGAGGCAGGAAGATTGCTGTGAGTTGGAGACCAGCCTGGGCTACAAAGTGAGTTCCAGGTCAGTCTCAACTACATAGTGAGACCCTGTTTCAAAAAACCAAAACAAAACAAAATTTAGCCTTTTGAAAAGTTTAATAAGCATCAATAAGGTAGGTTGGCCAAAAAATAAGACTGAGGTTAGAGAAATAGGAAATAGGGAGAAGTTCTAATAATTCCCCAAATTATATGTTCCATGGTTTCAAAAATATTTCAGTATACATGCTAACTTATTTCATTTTACCGCTAGGCCCTCTTGGTTCACTTAAAAGAAAGTTTTGTGTTATTATCTGTTTGTTTCCTTTTTGTAAGTCTTTTTGTCTATAACTTGTACTTTAACATTTTGGCCATTCTTTTAAGATTATGGCTCACAGTTTATTAACTTGTTATTCTTTAATTAATTTATGAAATTTTGCTTTACTTTTTCATAGAAAAGTGTTTTTAAAAAATATTTTCTTTATTAATATTTACCTTATTACATTGAAATAAAAATTTAAAATTAAAAAAATTTAAAAACAAGAAGACAGAGGAAGAGAGAAAATTACCAATATCAAAATGAAAGAATCACCAATACAGATTTTTAATCAGGACAGACAGTTTCTAAAGATGTTAAAAGAACAATGAAATATAACAAACTATGATGAAATGTTTTCAAAAGACATAGAATAAAACAGGTATCTGAGTGACTCTACATCTTTAAGGAAGTTGAATTAATAACTTAAAGACTTTCTGCAATGAAAACATGAAACTTAAGATAATTTATTGGGGAATTCTATCAAATATTTAAGGTAATTACCATCAAACTCTTTCAGAAAATAGAAAAATCAGAAATACTTTCCATTTTATGAGTCCAAATCTGATTTTAGAAATCATAACCCTGTTACCAAAAAAAAGTCATATTACAAAAAAAAAATTACAGGAAAATATCTTCCATGAGCAGAGACGTAAAAATCTTTACCAAAATATTAACATGTAATACCCAAGAATATAGAAAAGTTTAATATATCACAGTATAATATATCACAGTGGTACATGCCTGTAATCCCAGCATTCTGGGAGTCTAAGGCAAGAAGAACATGTGAGTTTGAGGCCAGCCTGGACTACATGGCAAGACCCTGTCTCAAAAGTAAAATAAAATCAGTCAAACTGCTTTAATTTGCAAACAGCATAACTAAGTACACAGAAAATCTTAACAAGATGATAAAAAAAAATCAACTGTATTACTACATGATTACGAAAAAAGAAAGAAAAGGAAAACTTTTAAACATCATTTACAATGGCATAAAAATTATAAACTATTCTGGGGCCGGGGACTTAGCTCAGGGGTTCTAGTGCCTGCCTCTCAAGCACAAGTTCAATTCCTGGTACAAAAAAAAAAAAATACACACACACACACACACACACACACACTATTTCGGATTAAACATTTAAGAAGTTGTGCAAAATTTATTGATGGGAATTAGAAAAAAGTATTGCTGCCATGCATGGTGGCACACATCTGCTGTCGCAGGAGGCTGAGGCACGAGGATCGCCACAAGTTCAAGCCCAGCCTGGGCTGCATAGTGAGTTCAAGACCAGTTTGAACTGCAGAGCAAGACCCTATCTTAAAAAACACAAAAATTGAAGGGAGGGCAGGGTATTGGGGGAAAAAATAAGAACCAAGATATACCATGTAAAGGTACAAGTTCCCAATAATGAATGTAACTGTCTTGTATACCCAAAATGTACCACTAAACTTAATTAAAAGAAAAAACAAAGAAAAAGTATTGCTGAAAGAAGACCTTAGCAAAGGTGAACATATTCCATGTCTGTGAATTGAAAGAGTGAATTATTAATATATCAACATTCTCTACATTGATCTATACACTCAACGCAGTCCATCAAAATCCCAAAAGTCTCTTCTGTAGATATGTATAAGGTGAGCCTAAAATTTATAAAGAATCACAAAGGACCTAGAATAGACCCAAAAAGAAAAACAAAGTTGGAGGATTTACACTACCTTATTTCAAATTTTTCCATGAAGTTATGGTAATCGGAACAATATAGTACTGATCTGAGTATAAAGAAGTAGACCAACGGAACAGAACAAAATCCAGAAATAGACTGATTTGTCTACGACCAACTGACTTTCAATGAAAGTGCCAAAGCTAGTCAATGGGGAAATGGTAGTATTCTGAAAAAATGGTCCTGAAACAACTGCTTAAAGTACTACAGAAAAATGCATTTACATGCTCCTCAAATAATGCCAAAAACTTTAATTTGAGGTTAAATAGACTCAAATGTAAAGCTAAAATATAAAGTTTTTAGAGGGAAATACCTTTGAGAACTTGAAGTTGTCTTAAAAAAACAAAACAAAACCCTGCCTGATTTGAGAAACTTAGTCAACCTTTAGGAAAAAAAATTCCTTGAAGAGGAGACACCGCATGTATGTGTACATACACACACACACATACACACAGCTATAAAAGAAAAAATTGAAAACTTGGACTTCATCAAAATTAAAATTTTCTGTTCATCAAAACATGCTGTCAGTACAAGATCCCCAATGATGAATGTAACTGTACTGTATACCTAAAAGGTACTAATAAACTCAATGAAAAAAAAAACATGCTGTCAAGAAAATTAAATGGTTTCTGACCAACAGAGCTAAGAGACAACCTACAATGTGGGAAAAATTTTTCACTAGCTGTTCCTCAGGGGAATAGGGAAAAAATAAGAACCAAGATATATCATGTAAAGGTACAAATCCCAATGATGAATGTCATCATTTTGTATACCTAAAATGTACCAATAAACTTAATGAATAATAAAAAAGGAAAATTAAATGGTTTCTGGACACATCTGCAATCCCAACACTCTGGAAGGCTGAGGCAGGAGGATTACAACTTAAATAAATAAATAAATGACTGGAGATGCAATGCAGTGCTAAGGCCCTGGTTGAATTCTCAGCACTGATAAAGAAAATTAAATGCCAGCCCACATGCAGGAAGAAAATATATATCTGTCGAAAGACTTGCATCCAGAATATATAGCTTCAAAACACTAGTAATAAAAATACAAGCAACTCGCCAGGGATTTAGCTCAGTGGTTCAGTGGCCTGCCTTGCAAGGGCAAGGACCCGAGTTCGATCCCCGATACCAAAAAAAAAAACAAAAAACAAAGAAAACAAGCAACTCAATAAAACCTGGCATAATACTTAAACTTCATTGAAAGATGCTTAATGAAAGATATTCCTTTTGCCAAAAAGTTCACAAAACTAGGCATAGTGGCACATGCGTGTAATCCCAGCACTTAGGAAGCTGAGGCAAACAGAAAGCAAGTTGAAATGACCAACACCAACTTTCCATTCTAGTCGAACACGCCTTGCTGGTGATACCAGCAACAGTTCTCCCCCAGCCTCCACGGGTGCCAAAACTAATGGGACAGACCCTAAAAAGTCAGCCAGTCACCCTGGAAGCCGGGCTGGGAGTGCAGCCGGGAGCCGTGCCAGCAGCCTGCAAGGAAGTGATGCCTCTGACTTCGACCTTTTAGAGACACAGTCGGCCTGTTCACACACCTCAGAGAGCAGCGCTGCAGGCGTCCATGGCAGCTCCAGGAGAGGGCTCAGCAAACCTTCCAAAATCCCAACCGTGTCTAAGAAGACCACTACTGCCTGCCCCAGGACTCCAGGTCCCCAGCGATAACACTGTACAAGCACCCCACGCCACTACCCACTTTGAATCCTGCTCTATACATCAGATATTTATTCTGAATGGGAGAGGTTGTGTTGTTAAAAGTGTAAAACAGTAATTGTGTTATGAAAATAAAAAAGGCAGCTGAGGCAAGAGGGTCATCATGAGTTCGAGGTCAGCCTGGCCTATTAGTGAGTTCAAGGCCAGCATAAACTACATAGTGAATAGTTCAAAAAAAGAAAAAAACCAAAAAATTCATGAATGAAAAGTTCCTCAGAATTACAGTCAACAAGGAATTTCAAATTAAAATCATAGTGATGTCCTACTTCATGCACACTAGAACAACAAAAATGAACATCAAAATTGTAGGCAAGGAGCTCAATGATCAGAGCTCTCTTGCATTACTACTGGGAGTTTAAAATGGCATAATCATTCTGGAAATGATTTGGTAATACCTTAAAAAGCTAAACATGTACATAACCTACAACACAGAATTCGACTGCTAAGCATTTAAGTGAAATTAAAACATGCATCCACAAAAGATTTGAACAAGAACATCTATTGGAGTTTTATTAACAATAAAAAATTAAACACCCCAAATGTCTCACAACTAATGAATCACTAAGTAATTTATGTTATATTCATACAGTAGAATATTCCACAACAATAAAAAGGAATGAACTACTGATATATAAAACAAAAAGGATGCATCTCAAAAACTGTTATACTAAGTTAAAGATGCTAGATGCAAAAAAAAGAACTCACTGTATGTCCATTTATATGAAGTTCTAGGCAGGCAGTGAGGCAGGAAAAAAGCTAAGGAAAAAGCTGGAGAAAGAAGGAAATGTTTAGCCATGAATCCCTAATTGTGCTAAGATTCCCTGCTTCCTTATTGGGAAGAGAGTTACTGTGAAAATTAGGAGATATTCTCTAATTCTGGCACAGACCAAAACAGATTTTTTCCCCCCTTAGGACTACATCAAATGTCTCTGATTTAGTTAGTCAGCAGGTAGTTCCTGCTGCATATGATAGCACTCATGGAAGGGCAAGATCAGCAACACCAGTAATCATAAATGATCGCAACCAGTTTCCTAACTGAAGGCAATACTCTATGGAATAAGAGGCCTGTGAAGGTTTCCAGCCTCTTATAGACAGGTTTCTCAAACATGGTCTTCTGCAACCTGGTCAGTCCCTTTGCAACACTCCCATTCTCTGTGCAGTAAAGCCTCAGGAGAATATCAAATGGTACAAGACCTCTGCCTAATGAATAAGGTAGTAATAATACCAATTCCCTTCAAGTGGCAGGTCCATATACAATTATTTCCCACATTCTGGAAGACACAAATGGGTTCTGTGCTACATCTCAAAATGCTGTCTTTTCTATCCCTTTGCAACCAGATTCCCAATTTCTGTCTGCTTTTGAATGGGCAAAATCTCATCACAAAAGAAAAACAACAATATACTTGGACAATGCGCACACAGGGCTTTAGGGATTTCCCTCACCTTTTTGCTTGGGCACTATGAAAAGACTTAAGAGATCTAAGACTGATGTAGGGAATTCTCCTGCATTGTAGAGATGATACTCTAATTTGAAGCCCAACTTGGGAGTTATCCAACCATAATACTGTCAAAACTCAATTTCTGGCCAAAAGGGGATATAAGTTCTCAAAAGAAAAATCTCAAATATCCCTTCAGAGAGTTCAATATTTTGGGTATATTCTTACTCCTGAGGAGTCTAGGGGACAGATCCAGGCTATCTGTGATCTCAGACACCCTGCCACCAAGCAAAAGCTTTGTTCTTTCCTGGGAATGGTTAGTTTTCTCCCCATCTGGATGCCTGACTTTGAACTAATGGCAAAACCTGATATGAAGCTGTCAAGAGCTTTGAGTCTGAGCCCCCAGAATGGACACAAGTGACTGACAATGCTTTTCAGGAAATAAAGCATGCCTTCAGTCAGGCTCCAGCACTAGGAATAGCAGACTTGAGAAAGCCCCCCCCTTTTTTTTTGGTAGCAGAGAAGAGAGGAGTTGTTCCAAGAGACCTGACCCAAAACTAGGAGAAACTTCTGTCCAGTGGCTTATTTTTCCATGTCTGATGGAGTGGCTGCTTGATGACCATACAGCTGATGGCAATAGCAACCACAGCCATGCTAACAGAAGAGGATATAAAATTTACTCTGGGCCAGGCATAGTGGCACAGACCCATTATCCCAGCTCTCAGGAGGCAGGAGGATTGCTGTGAGTTCAAGGCAACTCTAGGCTATACAGTGAGCTCAAGGCCAGCCTGAACTATACAGTGACATCCTGTCTCAAAAAAAAAAATTAATTATTCCGGGACAAAAGGACATTAATAATTGACAGAGAACATCTCATCAAGTTATCAGGCCATGCTCCTAGATACCCCTGAGATTACCATAAAAGGAATCCTGCCTCATTAATGCCTGCAGATTTAGAAGTTAGTCATTCTTGTGTACAAGTGAATTCTAAAGTAGATAGGACATCAGTGATCTGCTCATCAAGACCCTGAAGAAGAATGATTTAATGATCAGCTTTATCCAAGAAGGATATTGAAAGGTAAGCTATGTAGTTGTTAGTTCACAGCAAGTCACTGAGGCCAATCCTCTACCCCCTGGAACCCCTGCTCAAAAAGCAGAACTCATTGTGCTAACTTAAGCATTGATACTGGGAAAAGACAAGAGGCTAAATATTTATACCAGTTCTAAATATGCTTTTGTGATGTTACAGGCCCATGTAACAATATGGATAGAAAGAGGCTTGTTAACTAACAAACAGTCATCTGTGAAACATCATCCAGGATGGGGCCGGGGATTTAGCTCAGCGGTTCGGTGGCCTGCCTCGCAAGCGCAAGGACCTGAGTTCGATCCCCAGCACCAAAATATAAAAATAAAAAAGAAACATCATCCAGGAAATGTTACAGCTCCTAGAGGCAGTCCCTCTCCCTAGACACATCACTGTCATTCATTGCAGGGGACACCAAAAAGACATGTAATCTCCTTGGCGAAAATTAAAGCTGAAGAGGCAAAAAAGGGAAGCCCTCCATCCCCTCAAGACTCTACCTTTGTTCTCAGTTCCTGAGGATCCACTTTAACCAACTTATACCCCCAAGAAGATAAACAGGCCTTAAGACAGGGAAGGGTCAAATGGGGATCAGATGGTATCAGGAAATAAACTAGTCTTTCCTCAAGAGACACAATGGAAAGCTATTAAAAAAACAAACAAACAAACAAAAAAAAACTTCATGATTCTTTCCACTTGAGTGAAAAAGCTACAAAGGAAATGGTCACTCGAGTTTTCATGGGCCAGGGATAGCAGCAACCACTCAGCAGTTCTGCCAAGCTTACCCTATCTGTACCAAGAGTATCCCTGGCAAACCCAGCCCTTCCTTTACTAGAGTCTTTACAGAGGAAAAGAAGATCCTAGAGAGAACTAGCAATTGGACTTTACTCACATGCCACCATGTGGAGGGTTTAAACAAATATTGGCTCTGAGTGACACTCTCCTGGGTTGGACGGAGGCTTTCTCTACTCAGAAAAAGCCACAAGGAGGTCAAAATAGCCCTCGAGGAAATCATCCCTTAGTTTGGACTGCTCCAGTCCCTTCAGAGTAACAATAGGCCTTCTTTTGTCTCTAAGATAACTCAAAGGGTAGCAATAAAATACTACAGGGTAGTACTGTAGGGTAGGAATGAAATACTATCTCCACTCTTCAGGGAGACCTCAGTCTTCTGGAAAGGTCAAAAGGGCCAATCAGACCCTAAAACAAACTCTGGAAAAACTTTGGCAAGAGACTTTTGAGTCTTGGCTCCAGTTACTGCCAACAGCCCTCCCGAGATATGAAATACCCCAAAGGTGGATAAATACAAGTCCACATGAAATGATATACGGAAGACTTTTTTCTATCTTCCAACATCTTGATAGATCCGGAGGCCACTGGATTCTTACAATATCTTATCAATCTGGGAGAAGTTCAACAAGCTATTCAACAGTATGAAAATAAAGTCCTGCCAGCTCCTAGGCCTGTGGACCACTTGTGAGTATCCTGGGGACCAAGTGCTTCTTAAGACTCCTGCAAACCAGCTAAGATCAAAAGTAAGGGCCTTTTCCCAGTCATTTTAGCTACTCCGATTGCTGTAAAATTGGCAGGTGTGGACATCTAGATTCACCTCTCTAGGATCTGTCCAGATACACCTAAGCCGCCAGAGATAAGCAACCTGCAGAAGAGACCAAATATTCTTTTTTTTTTTTTTTTTTTTTTTTTTTTTGGTATGGGGGATTGAACTCAGGACCTTCGGCTTGTGAGGCAAGAAGCAGAATCACTGAGCTAAATCCCCGGCCCAAGACCATATATTCTTATGAATATATTGAGGACCTGAGGTATCTCTTCAAAAGGAAACAAAGGATCCAACCACAAATAAGTCATTTTCTAATGGGTACAAATGATGATCATATTTCTAAATGCTTTGATATAATCTTAATGGCTTTAACTGATATTCTCTTAGATCTTGACCTACTCAAAAACTTTGTTTGGGATTTTCTGTTAGAAGGACACTTTATCAGACTGTATTTGAGAAGACACTAAGACTTGCCTTGAGCTATGACTGTTGAGTTATACCAACATAAGTGGGTGTTATTCTAGCCTTGGAGCTTCTATTCTCCATTCTTATGTGATTATTTTCCTGTCTACTCCAATTTACCCTCTTGATGCTACAGATAATTTCCTTGTTTCCTCAAAATTGTAACATATTTATAAAATCTCCCAGCTACTTGCCTTGACTTGTTCTATAATGTTACCTAGTATCTAACCTACTATCAATCCCAAACGTTTTCCTTAGCCTTCTCTACGCAAAATACCTCACACTCTCTTAAAATCCACCAATTAATCCCTAGCACAAGACTACTGGGCTATGCCTACTTTTTTCTCCCAAATGGACTATATATCCTATAGACTCTTCTGACTAGACTCTCCTCAAGACATCTTTACACCCTCATTTCTGATGAACTCTTACCTCGCATGCCTTATTACTTCTACCAGTTCTCTTATAAAAATCTATACAGCCAAATTTAAATCACTTATGAAGACTGTTTCTGATCGAATATTTTCAGGAATTTCTTTGTCACTCAAGCTCCAATCTGAAAAGAGGCTATAGATCACCCTCAACACCCTCAGCCTATGGGCACTGTCACTCATAACTGTACCTATAAATTTAGACCACAAGTCTAGAGTGTTACTGTCTCCTCCACCACAATGTATTCTATAAAAAAAATCTGATTCTCTGCCTTTCCCACTTCAACAAACCCACCCAACACACAAGATAAAAACTCTAGCTTCTGTCAAGGAAGACCACACTCCTCCTAAGTCCCTAATCTTAGCCTCTTCTTGCTGTTTCTTTCTCTACTCATTGTCAATATATCACTTCCTTGTCAACATGAACACTTGGTTTTTCATTGGTTTGGAGACATTACCTCTTTCAAGAAAAGAGATGCAGGGCTGGGGATTTAGCTCAGTGGTTCGGTGGCCTGCCTCGCAGGCGCAAGGACCTGAGTTCAATCCCCAGAACCAAAAAAAAAAAAAAAAAAAAAAAAAAAAGAAAAAAAGAAAGAAAAGAGATGCATCTCAGCCACAACCTTCCTCTTTTCAACCATTAACAGAAATGGCATTTGCAACTCATTTTTCAGGGAAGCCACCAGCACTTACACAATATCCTCTTTTCTAGCTTGATTTTAGTACTTGTCTTATTACCTAGGGAGTGTTCTTTGTAGAAGTCAAGCCTTCCTATGCTTTCCTTCCAACTGGACAAGTGTTTGTATCATAGCTTGTCCAGTCCCTGATACATAAATTGCTCCCAATAAACAGCTTTTTCCAAATTCCCTTCCTACCTCCAATTACCAAAACAAGTGATTACTCTAATTATCCTCTTGGTGGGCTAGGGAATTACCATGGGAGTAGGGCAAGAAAAAGCCTCCCGCACCTCCCACAGCCTTTCCTTCAAGCTCTCTGAAGGTCTTGCCCAGAGAGGGGAAGGGTTCTACAACCTTAAGGGATTTACAGGATCAAACAAATTTCTTTGCCACAGTGGCCCTTCAAAACCACAAAGGCCTAGAATATGCTAAATGCAACACAGGGAGGTCCTTGTATAGCTTTGAGAGAACAATACCCTTACCATATCTACCAATCAAGTATTATACAATAAGCTGAAATGCCCTCAAAAACCAGGCATCTTAATTAAGAGAGCAAGGTCTAAATAGTTGGATTTCTTGGAAATATGTCTGGGGATGGTTCCCTGGCTACTATACTTTCTTAGCTTACCAGTGGCAATTTTTCTCTTACTTTTGTTGGACACTATCTACTCAATGTCTCACAAAATTTATCTCTTCCAGAATCCAGTAAATCTACCTGAAAATGATGGTTCAATGGGGATTCCAGCTTGTCTCAACTGCAGAAGACTCCAAATATGTCCCTTTTAACCCAAACCTTAAAGAAACTGATCAATCTTTCTACCTTATAACTACTTCCAACTCCCTCAATTCACCTAGACCATGTTGCCATGCCGAGACTCTACTCTAGATCATTAAATCTTACATTAGAGTGGATACACCCTTTCTTCAGTCCCTAAATTAGTCAAGAGCTCTGTAGTCCCTGACAAGTAAGAACAATGGCTACTATCAGCTGGAAGCAGCTTCAAAAGAAGACACCTGCAGACCCTCAACATCCCATAAAAGGTATGGGGATTATGTCACTTGGGGGAAGAAGGAGGCAGGAGATAGGCAATAAAAAGGCTGGAAAAAGAAGGGAGAGTCCATCACCTTGCAGCCCATTTTCCATACTAGACTTAAAACATAAGGTAACCAAGGTAGTAGCTGGAAAAAAAGACCCACCTTGGAGCCTGCTTTCTAGGACTAGACCCACCTTCTGAGTTAAGCATTAGTCCAGGTCCAGAATGCCCAGACCTACATACAATAGGAAATGATAACTAGGTGACTTAGCGTAGACACAGTAAATCCCCAAGCATGTGTTCAGTAGTCTTCTGCAACCCTTGGTTGACTCCAATCCTAATTACCATGTCACTGACTATGCAGATCTAACTTCCCCCATGGGTTTTGGATACCACCACAGTTCCTACGAGGGCCATAAAAGGTTAAAAACTCCAGAAGAGGGCCGTTGATTTGGCTCAGTGGTTCTGCCACCCGCCTTGCAAGCACCAGGGCCTGAGTCTGATCCCCAGTATCAAAAAAAAAAAAAAAAAAAAAAAAAAAAACAAAAAAAAAAAACTCCAGAAGAGTTGAGAAGAACTGAGTCAAGTTGCTCATACTTTAGACCAACCTCTCAATCCCACCCTAAATTGCCTTCAATTCCACCCCAAACTGTAAGGCTCAAAATCTTTAACACCAACCCCCCTCAGAGCCAGACGCTCTTCTCACTGGTCTGCTCCTACGCTATGGAGTGCATTCTGTCTTTCCTTTTTCAAATAAATCATCAAGCTGGGCGTGGTGGCGCATGCCTATAATCCCAGCACTCAGGAGGCTGAGGCAGGAGGATCGCTGTGAGATCGAGACCAGCCTGGGCTACACAGTGAATTTCAGGTCAGTATCAACTACATAGTGAGACCCTGTCTCAAAAAAACCAAAAAAAAAAAAAAGCATATAAATCATCAATCCTGCTGCTACTCTTGTATGTCCTGATTGGTTCTTTTTTTAGGATATCAAGAACCTGGGTAAGATCCCTACCCTGGTAACAGCAAGATGAATCTGTAGTTTAAAAAAGAAGAAAAGGAGTGATGGTGTAAGACTCAGGGGAGAAATCAGGAGTTGAGTGGAAAGGACCAGAAGGGAGCTTTCTAGGATGATAGATATGCACACATCCATGTGATCTATATTCCTATGAACATATCTCTGTAGAGATATAGGCATGGGGGTTATGTGCCTGTATGAATTTTTGAAAAATTAATTGATCCATACACTTCACCTTATATACATTAGACCTCAAAAAATTAAAAGACAAAAGGGCTGGGGATTTGGCTCAGCGGTTCTGCTGCCTGCCTTGCAAATGTAAGGGCCCAAGTTCGATCCCTGGTACAAAAAAAAAAAAAATAGCTGGGCTGGGAATTTAGCTCAGTGGTTCTGCCACCTGCCTCACAAGCGCAAGTTCCTAAGTTCGATCCCCGGTATCCTCCCCCAAAAAATTAAAAGACAAGAAAAAAATTAGGATTCACAAGAATTCACAGGAAAACAATTAGGATTCACAGCAGTCATCAGAAGGAATAAGGAAAAATTAAGCCCTGGATCTGTTTAGCCTTGGAGTCCTGGCTAAGGCAGAGGAGAAACAAAGGGAAGGAGAGAAGATGGGGGGGGTGATGTGAGGAAGATGGGAGGCAGTAATCAGGTATTAAGTGACCATCTGAGAACAGATCCAACCATCTGGCAAATTCCCCAGAGACCCAGAATACAAGATTTAATAATGCACAAAGTATAAAAGCTGTAAATAGCAGTCAAGCTTTAGTCAATAGATTTGTACTTCATCATGAAGCCACTTCAGAGTTTTAAGACAGAAAACTTGCCAGAACCAGCAGTGAGCACATATGAGCCCCACACAGCAGATCTGTGCATCAAAAAATAATGAAGACAATTTTTAGTTCAGTGGTAGAGCACCTGTCTAACAAGAAGGTCCTGGATTCAATCCTCAGCACTGTCTCCTCAAAAGTCCCTTGCAAGCACAAGGTCTGAAGTTCGATTCCTGGCACCAAAAAAAAAATGTCTTGTGAATAGGCCAATGGGCATCCAGATTCAGGGGAGAGGGTGGTTGGAGGAGGCACTGTCAATGAGTTGTAGAGTGGAGGGGAACACCACTGCCCCAGCTCTAGCACTCAAGTGTGCTTTTTCGCAATTATCAAGACACACACACTACACCCTTTGTTCCTGCCCAGCCCAAGCACCATGCTGCAAGGGCCTTCAGGGCTTGTTTCTGTGTTCCTTTCCCATGTCTTTCATCCATGTGAGTCTGGGCAGAAGATAAGAAGAGTAGGGGAAAAGCAAATAGCACCTGCAGCCTATAAGGTCACCATAATGTCTAGAGATGCTGCCAGTGAACATCCTCACATTTGATTCTGATCTGAATCACAAGCCCAGACCTCTTATGATGTCTACTACACACAAGTTCTCCAGGCACAAGCTCCAAGAACCACTTGAGCCAGAATCACCCAGGAAGCTCATTAAAATGTAAATTCCTTGAACCCATCCCAGACCTGCCAATTATAAACCTAGGTGAGGCAAATGAATCCCCCACTGTTTTCTACTCTTTCCATGGCTACACTGCAGTTGAGAACTGCTGCCCCAGAAAATATAAAAGATAAAAGGCTCATCATGGTTCCTGCCTGGAGAAATTTATAAAGAAAAAAACTAGAGAATGGGGAGATGAGAGAATGACATTAGAAAAGTGCAAAGAAGGAGCCAGATAAGACATTTACATTTCATTTTAAAACCTCCAATTTTAAATAAAACATGCAAGTTGGCACAGATGCCTTCTGTAAGCCCAGAGAGCCCCAATGAAATGGGGAAAGGGCCACTTATTTTGCATTGCATACAAAGGAAGCACTTGAGGCCTGACTGTGACATAAATGTGTTGCACTTTGCATTAAAGAACCACAACAGGGTCCATAAACAGAGGAAGATGGCATTATTTCCATGTTTTACAAGGGGAGAAAATGAGACACAAGGAAGCAAAGTTCTCTTGTCACTGCCTCCAGGCACACTAGGGGAGATTTTAAATATCAACCAACAATATTATCCAAATTTCTCAGTTATTTATTAAATGCTATAATTGTAGGCTTGGGGAAAAGACCAAGGACTTCTTTTTAACTCCCCATGCCTTCCACCTTGATTTTTTTTTTTTCCAGTACTAGGGATTGAACCCAAGACCTTCACACTAAGCTACATCCCCAGCCCACCAGAAACAAAACTAACTAAATAAATATATCTAATATACATTGATACTGGCTGTGTGCAAAAGAGCATACCAAGTTTTGTTTTTTGCTTTTTTTTTTTTGAGACAGGGTCTCACTATGTAGTTGACACTGACCTGAAACTATGTAGCCCAGGATGGTCTCGAACTCACAGCGATCCTCCTGCCTCAGCCTCCTGAGTGCTGGGATTACAGGCGTGCGCCACCACATTCAGCCCTACCAAGTATTTCACATGGAACATGCTGTTCAATCCAAATAGTCTTATAACACAGACTATTATTATTATGTTCATTTTATAGGAGAAAAAAACTGAGACTCAATATCTGTTTGTTATTGCTGTACTAGGGATAGAACTCAGGGTGTTCTCACTAAGGTACTTTCCCAGCCCCACTCCCTTTTTTAAATTTTGGGAAAGAATCTTGCTAAATTACTAAATTACTCAGGCTGGGCTCAAATTTGTGATCCTCCTGCCTCAGCCTCCCAAAGTGCTGGGATTACAAGCATGCACCACCATGTGTAGCCTCAAAATCTGAATTCTGAAGTCTGCATCTTTAAACTTCTCAGCCACACAACTGCTCCGATTTTAGCACAAAGATGCTAATATTTTGTCAGTCCACTTCTCTACAATTTTAAATGGAAAACACCCAGTCCACACAAGTTTGTGTCCCATTTCTATCATTCACAACTATGTGACTTTGAGCAAATACTTGAACCCCGCTTAGTGTTAAATGACTGGACTAAAGTGGGGCTTACTGGAAGGATTAAAAGAAAATGTACTTTAAATTTGTCAAGTCCTTGAAAACTAAAGGAGTTGAGGGAGATATATTTTTTTAAAAATATTTAAGGCTAACACATAAGCAAACCAAAAAGTAAAAGTGCTTTGACTATGTGAATTTTCATCATCGAAAGGAGACAATGGTAAAATAAATATGGCCTATTAGCTCTTCAGAAATATGTGTGGTTGCCAGGCGTAGTAGCATACACCTGTAATCTCAGCACTTGGAAGGCTGAAGCAGAAGGATTGCAGCAAGTTTGTCACACTGAACTACACAGTAAAGCCCTGTCTCAACAACAACAAAACAACAACAACAACAACAAAACAAACAAAAAAACCCCTGTGATCATCTGGGAAGCGGCTGGAGAAGTGTCAGAAACCTCAGCAAAATATATAAAAACTGCTGTCAATGTCTTCAGCCATGTTCTCCTAGGCCTAAGGTCAAAGACACTATTATGGTGGTGTCCTTTAATTTTCTATAAAGCAATAGCAGTAGGTTGTGAAGGCAAAAATGAAATCCCACCCCAGTCCTACTCCAGCATTTCTCTACAAGCCTAGACCCACACGTCTAAATGTCCCTCTTCTCATGTCAGCAGATCAATGAAAAAGGCAGTGTCACTGGATTGCAAATAAGTAAAACCTGGAACTGAGAAAGTGACTCTGCCATGCAAGAACACAATAAGAGAAGAAAAGATTGGAAGAATATGCATCAAATTGTTACAAGTGCCAGGGGTGGTGGTATATGCCTGTAATTGGGAGACTGAGGCAGGGGGGTTGCCTCAAGTTCAAGGCCAGCCTGAACTACATAATGGGACACTGCCTCAAAAACAAATGTTGAAAGTAATTCACCTCTTGGCACTTTTCAGTGTTTTCTAAATTTCCTGCAATATATTTACATTATTTTTATAATCTGAAGCTTTTCTCTCTGCCTCCATCCCTTACTGGCAAATCATGCTTTCTTGTATATTGCTCATCTGTTCCAAAACCACAAAACCACAACAGAAAATATGGCAAAACACAATGAAGAAACTGGAGCACTGTAGGAATTTTCATGTGACTAGACGGACAGAGGCTGGAAGACAGTATTTCAACTCAGGCAAAACAGAGAAGGCGGCATATAAACCTCTCCCCACAAAATCCTAGAACCTTAGCCACAAGCTCCTAGTCAGCAGGGGCTGAAACTGGAGCAGCCACGGGGAAATCCACAAGGTGCTTAGAGGACACTGGGATCCCAGCCAGTGCCCTGCCCGCTCCGGGTGAAAGCAGAGCAGCCGGTTCTGACATTTCTGCCAAAGCCACAACCAATGAGGACTCCACCCTGCAGCAGGCTCCTAACATAGGCACGATGACCAGAGCAGCAACAAGCACGTTCCTGGCAGGCTTCAAAGCTCCCACAGCAAAAATTCAAAGAAAAAAAATGTCAGCACAGCTCCGAGGTCCTCCAAATGCGCCCCCCTCGCTTTCCTACCTTCTCACTTCAGAAGGCAACAATATCAGAAATTGTCAATACAATCTACTTACAAAAATCAGATAGTCAAGTAAAAAAGGGGAAAAGGTAAACAAGAAACAATAGCTTTCCTTATGTCTCAACGATGGCCATTTTAAAATGCAACTGAAAATACAAAGATCCGACACACAATGCTGACAAAATACTTACTAACAAGTCCTTTTGAAACAAAACTATAACATATATTACCAAGGAATACAGATCAAGATCTCAATGTATTCTAAAAATAAATCCTAGTTCAAGATAGGAACATCCAGGCCAGAGATTTGGCTCAGTGGCTCTGCCACCTGCCTCAAAAGCGAAAGGGCCCGAGTTTGATCCCAGGTACCAAAAACAAGAGTAAAAGATAAAAGATAAAAAGTAAAAGAGTAAAGATAGGAACATCCACGGTTGGAAAGATTCTGTTCTACCCAAATAAACCTAGAAAGTTAAAATAACTTTAATCAAAATAAAAATGTTACTGGGATTTCTTTCTAAATTTAAATTTATCATAATGTCCTCCAAGGAAAGTAGGTGAATAGCCCCTAAAATGTTGAAAAATATAAATAATGAATGAAGACTTACTCTAGCATTTTTAAAAATATTAAGGTACTGAACGTGTTATTGGACCCAAGTCCAGCTACTCACCACACCACAGGTTAATTAAGACAAGAGAAGAGACGTTGAGGCAACAAAAGCAACTTTATCCATGAAGTCAGTTAGACAGAAGGTGGAGGACTCTTGTCCCAATGCCTATCTTCTCAAAAGGGTACAGAAGTGGTTTATACAGGTGGCAATGAGTATAGGTGGTGTGTTGGTCCCCTTGTCACAACGTCGTCTACTCATCAGATCATTTTCAGTTCTGCAAATCTCAAGAATAAAGATCATTATTCTGTTGGGCTATTCTCGCTGATTAGTTTACCCATGTGTAGTAACTGACATACTACACATGGATGGAGAGTTTGGCTGTCCCAGAGTGGATGAAAAGGGGTAGCTGCCCTGAGACCCTCTCACTGATTGTCAAATGGATGGTAATGAAAGAAAACATCCTTGACACCCCGCTTCAAATTTGTTTTCAGTACATTACTGACATTATTAATCAGGTAAGCTGGGTGTGGTGGCACATGTCTGTAATCCCAGCACTCAGGAGGCTGAGGCAGAAGGATTTCCATGAGTTCGAGGCCAGACTGAACTACATAGTGAGACCCTGTCTCAAAAAAAAAAAGAAAGAAAGAAAGAAAGAAAGAAAGAAAGAAAGAAAGAAAGAAAGAAAGAAAGAAATGAAAAATCAGGTAAATAAAATAAAAAGAACAAACCAGAAATGTCTTACGTCTACTCAGAAAATTATCATATGATAAAGAAAACATGTGAAATCAAAAATTTAATAAATGTTATTTATAACTGCCCATATGTCAAAAACTAAAAATAGGGCTGGGGATTTAGCTCAGTGGTACTGTGCCTGCCTTGCAAGTTCAAGGTCCTGAGTTCAATCCCCTATACCAGGAAAAAACAAAAACTAAAAACAGAGCCTCTTAGCCAGGTGTAGTGGCACATGCCTATAATTCCAGCACTCTGAGGAGGCTGATACAAAATGACCCAAATTCCAGCCAAACCTGGGCAACTTAGTGAGACCCTGTCCCCCAAAAATAAATAAAAATTTTATAAAGACTTTCTAAATTAAAACTCACCAGTTAGAAAACCAATAAAACAGAGTGAAAATAAAAACAAATAAATAAATAATTTTGTTAACAGCCTGGGGATATAGTTCAGTACAAAGCATTCAACCCCAGTACCTTAAAAAAAAAAGAAAGAACTCTGTCATACTTTAAAATAAATCCATGGTGAATTAAATTCTAAAAGTGGAAATAATAAACATATAGAAGAAAATATAGGAGTATATAGGAATATATACATATATATGGGTAAGAGAGATTTATCTATGTATAACTCCAACCATAAAAGATATAAAGGAAAAAACTAACTGATCGCTTTATTCTGATTAAGAAAATAACAGTTTACCAAAATGGGCTATTTGAAATTTTTTTAAAATACTGACATAAAATACTACTTTTAGCATGAAAATTGAGGGGAGGTGCTTACTGGGGATCAGCCAGGGCCTGTTGTACACAAGGCAACTGCTCTATCCACTGAGCTACAACTTACATCCCTAGGACATAAATTTAAGATCATTTATAACATTAGGGGGAAAATGAACTCTCAATTAAATGATACTAAGATACCTGCTTAACCTACAGAGAAATGATTTTTTTAAAAAAAAAAAAAGTTCTAGCAGGACATGTTGGCATTTGCCTATAATCCCAGATACTTGGTCAATCCCCAGTACCTCAAAAAAAAAAGCAGACAAGGAAGGGCAAGTGAGTGACTGCTGCATGGCCATAAAGTCTAGAAATGCTGGCATTTAAACAAACATAATAAGTGGGATTTCTTATTAATACATCATAAAACAAGATGCTTAATAAATTATGATATGTTGAACATGTTTTCTTTGATCAACAGTGCATAGTTTAATGTATTATGTAAAGTTATTATTATTATAGCTCATTAATATAGCATTTCTATCAACCTTTGATGCATTGCTTTGAATGATTCACATTTCTCATTTTTATGGAATAACTCTATGTTGTTAACTTTCACCAAAAGAATTCAAGGAGGTTCAGTCGATCTTGGCCTAGTGGCATTTGCCAGTAATTTCAGCATTCTGGGAGACTAAAGCAGGAGGGTCACAAGTTTGAATTCAACCTGGGAAACTTTGCAAAACCATGTCTCAAAATTAAAATATTTTTTTAAAGGGCTGCAGATGCAGCTTACTGAGAAAGCCCTGGGTTCAATCTTTAGTATCACAAAAAAAGGAGGAGGAGGAGATAGAGGAAGAGGAGAAATTTCATTTCCAAAAAATAAATTTTTAATGTTTCCAGATTTTATGGTCATTCTGCATAAAATGCTATATTTTGTATAAGAAAGAAAAGAGCATAAGAAAATATATATGACCACATGCAGGGTCGTACACCTGTAATTGCATCACTTGAGTTTGAGGTCAGCCTGGGCTACATAGTGAATTGAAGACCAGCCTGCACTATACAGCGAGACCTGTCTCAAAAAAAAAAAATCAAAATAAAAGAAACAGTGGAAGAATAAACCAAAAGTGACACTTCTCTGGGCATACCTTTTTAAGTAATTCTGAGTTTTCAAATAATGTTAATATTTTAAATAGAGGGAAACTAGGAACAAATCAACAAAGACAGAGGAAACAAAAATGAAATACAAACAAAATCAGGTGAAGCCAGCCACATTTTAAATGCATTCAGAAAGAAGGGAGGAAAATTAATCCAAGTAATTTTGGACACAGTATTTTGACTATGTGCTCTTCATCTAGAGCAAAAAGTATAAATATTAATCTTTCTCTTTCTTTTCCCAACATTATTCTTAGCAATTCTGCAACTGCTTTCTATTGCAGCTGAGGAAATTAGTAAATATACTGTGGAAAACGGGAAGCAAGCTTTTCACAGAAAAGGGAGTAGTGGCACACTAGAGTTGGCTCACACTAGTTGGTGAGAGTAAATTGTGCACATGTCTTCCTAATTCCCTATACAGTGATATGTTGGTAGCTTGAAGCTGGCCATGAAAGGGAGTTTTTATACCATGGCATTAGCAAGTGTCACAAATCACTTTTTACCCATGAAAAGAGCTGATTAAATATTTTCTAGCACATCACTGGTAGGGAATGAAAACTATTACAAGCAAAGGAAGGCTAGAATAAACTCTATGGTGATGAAAAGGAATTGGAGGTATCATTATGCATAAATATATTTCCCAGTTCTGTTTCTTGAGAGATCCTAGACACAATGACATCTAAATGGCAATGAGAATACCCAGAGCACAAATCTTAGTTTCTAAATGCTATTCTCTACTTGAACCAAGACTCTGGAAATGGTAAATTCTAGGACTGAGGCAGGGAAATGACCTCTTAAGCCTGTACCATCTTGTGCCAGAAAACAAGGAAGTGAGGATATATCCAAGGAAGATAGGTTCTATTTTAAAGAAGCTCCTCATAGGGCTGGGGATGTAGCTCAGCAGCCCCTCAATTGCCTGGCAAGTTCAAGGTCCTGAGTTTGATTCCCAGTACTGCGGGAAAAAAAAAAGAAAGAAATTTTTTTTTTTTTTTTTTTAAGGCCATCACAAAACAACCAGATTGAAGAGCTGAGCTGCCTTCTACCTCCTCCTTCTTCTTTTTTTCTTTTGACACACAATCTCACTATGTAGTTGACTGACCTGAAACTCACTATGTAGCTCAGGCTGGTCTCGAACTCACAGTGATACTCCTGCCTCAGCCTCCTAAATGCTGGGATTACAGGCATGCACCACCACGCCCAGTTTGAAAGAAAGAAATTTTAAAGAAGCTCCTTATAGTCCAAATCTAGGACAATTTGAGTATTATGATTAATAATAATGGTAATATACTATAATCCACTAAATAAAACAAGAATCAATGAGATAAAGAGAGAAAAGTTCCTTCCAGTAGAATGTCAACTTTGTTATGCACGTGGAACTATAAAATCACCATATAAGAACATGAATATTCATAGCAACCTTATCTATAATAACCAAAAACTAAAAACAACCCAAATGTCTATCCACAGGTTATTATATCCATAAAAATTTAATACCGTTCAATAATAAAAACAACACATATGGATGAATCTCAAGCATAAGTAAAACAAAACTAATTTTTAACAAGTGTTCACTGTGTTCCAATTATACAAACTCTAAAAAATGCAACTAATCCACAGTGACAGAAAGCAGATCAGTGGTTGCCTAAGAAGAGAGATCTCAAAGGTCCATGAGGAAATCTAGAGGATGACGAATATGTTACTATCCTGATTGTGGTGGTTTCATATGTTGTTTGAATGTACACATATGTCAAAATCTACCAAACTCTATACTTAAAATATGGGCTGTTATTATGTTCTGCAACAAAGTTGTTAAATGTTTTTCAGTCCTGGAGATTAAGATCAGGGCCTTTACATTATGCTACCTCCCCAGAGCTTTTTCTACTTTTTTATTTTGAGACAGGGTCTCGCGAACTTGCTAAGTTGCCCAGACTGAGCTGGTACTTGTGATCCTCCTACCTCAACCTTCCAGAGTGCTGGGATTACAGACATGCACCAACACCCCTGCCTATAAAGCTATAAGAAATTTTTTCATCACCATTTGGCAACCATCTTAGCAATAACTGACTCAGGCAGAACTCATCATTGTGTGCTAAAACTAATGGATTTAGCATTGTATGAAGATGAATAATATTTACATGGTTACAAAGTATCTCCCTTAAAGAAACTTACTAATTTTAATGCTCAGTAGTTTTACAATAGAGAAACCTGGAAAACATCACTGTGGTAGGCTGTGCAGTGGATTCTTTTTTTTTTTTTTTTTTTTTATTGAGTTTATTGGTACATTTAGGGATACAGTACAGTTACATTCATTGTTGGGATCATGTACCTTTACATGGCAAGTCTTGATTCTCATTTTTTTCCCCTTACCTCTGCCCTCCCTTCACCCCCTCCTCCCCTCCCCATCTACAAACACTTTATTTTCATCTTTTCATTCTCTCACATTTTTTTCTTTTCCCTTTTTGTTCTTCCCCTACGTATCACACCTTCCCTACACCTTTAGCTCCTTTCCTCCCATTTCTAAATGTCAGTAATCTTATTAGAATCTTATGCATTGTTGCAGAATATTCACACCAGGGAAACTATTCGGTATTTACACATGTGGGACTTATTTATTTCACTTAGGAGTATATCTTCAATATGTATCCATTTTCCTATGAATGAATCTATTCTCTCGCTCTTTATGGCTGAGTAATATTCCATTTTATAGAAAAACCACAACTTCTTTATCCAGTTTCCAATGGATGGGCAAATAGGTTGTTTCCAAGATTTAGCTATTACAAACTGTGCCGCTATAAACATGGGTGCACATACTTCTCTGTGATATGATTCTAAAGATGCCCACACCCTCTGTAATCCCAGCTACTCAGGGAGCTCAGCAGAAAGAGCACAAACTCAAAGCCAGCCTGGGCAACTGAGTGAGGTTCTGTCTCTAAAAATTAAAAGGGCAGAAGACATAGCTCGGTGATAGAGGAACTCTAGGTTCAATTCCCAGTACATATCACACACACACACAGAGTCCTCTGCACAACACAAAAAGAACACTGAAATTGTGATGAAGATCTTGAGACGTTGATCCTAGATAATCCAGGTGGGTTCACTGTCATCGAGAGGGTCCTTCAAAGGAGCCAGGAGGACTGGGGGTGTAGCTAAGTGGTAGAGGGCTCACCTAGCACTGGTGAGGTGGGGGGAGCTGGACTAAGAGATGTAACAACAGATGCAGAGGACAGAAAAGAAAGATTTGAAGATGCTACTCTGCTGACTTCAAACTGACGGCAGGTGCGACAGGCTAATGAATAGACTGCTTCTAGAATCCAGAAAAGGATTCTTCCCTAAAAGCTCCAGAAGAAATCAAATCTTGATGAAACCTTGATTCTATCCAAGTGAACCTCATTTTGGACTTACGACTTCCAGAACTATAAGAAAGTATATTTAAATTGTTTTAAAGCCACTTTGTGGTAATTGTTACAGCAGCAACAGGTTACTAATACAACTGCCTGAACCAAAGGGTCAATGTTGATATTATTTCCTGATTTTTTTTAAACATAGTATTGTAATTGCATAAGAAAATATCTTGAAGAGAGGAGCTGCATGCCTGCCTGAGATCACCCGGCGGGTGTGAGACCTCCCGGACTGTGTGACACAGACCCAGCAAGGACCCAAAGACCCTGGAGGGGGTCTCTTCAGCTGCCTGCCTGCCTGAATTTTTTAAACTGTAATTGCATAAGAAAATATCTTGAAGAGAGGAGCTGCATGCCTGCCTGAGATCACCCGGCGGGTGTGAGACCTCCCGGACTGTGTGACACAGACCCAGCAAGGACCCAAAGACCCTGGACCCTGGAG
>NW_022900942.1:38407395-38410324 GCF_012274545.1 Fukomys damarensis | reverse complement strand
AAAAGAAAAAAATGTGAGAGAATGAAAAGATGAAAATAAAGTGTTTGTAGATGGGGAGGGGAGGAGGGGGTGAAGGGAGGGCAGAGCTAAGGGGAAAAAATGAGAATCAAGACTTGTCATGTAGAGGTACAAGATCCCAACAATGAATGTAACTGTACTGTATCCCTAAAATGTACCAATAAACTCAATTAAAGCTGAAAAAAAAAAGAAAATATCTTTATATTTAGACAATACACATTGGGGTGTCTATGGAAAATCGTGCTTGCATTTTTACTTTTAAATGATTCAGAAAGAAAGTGTATGTGTAACTAGCTATGGTTCATGCTTGTAGTCCCAGGTACTCAGGAGACTGAGGATTGGTTGGACCCAGTTCAAAGCCAGCCTAGCCAACAGGGCAAGACTCTATTAAAAAAAAAAAAAAAAAAAAAAAGCCTGGGACATACGATTCCATGGTAGAGCATTTGCTTACCATCTAAGAGACCCTGGGTTCAAGCCCTAACACAGCAAAGGGAAAAAAATGAGAAGTGGGGGATATGTGCAGATAAAGCAGGAGTGGAGAAGCAATGTTCACATTTGTGGAATTGAAATGGGGAAATAATAAACATATAGGGATTCTTTGTACTATTTTTGCAACTTTTTAGTAAATCTAAAGTTTTTTTAAGTTAAAAGGATTAAACTTCACCATAACAAAAGATACCGTACATAAAGTAAAAAAACAATAAATTGGAAAAAGTGTAATACCTAAGCATTCTACCACTAAACTACATTCTCAAGACATTTTTGTTGCTATTGTTGTTGTTACAGGGTTTCATTAAATTTCCTGGTCTGCATTTTGACTTATGTTCCCTCTTCTGAAGCCTCCTCAGTGGGTTGGATCAGACATCTGAGATGGATTCCAAATTAATGTTTCTTTAAAATTTTATGAAACCCCTTGTAGTTCAGTGCAAAGGCCCTAGGCTTAATCCCCAGTACTTGGGGAAAACAAAACAAAACTAAAGGTCTGGAGGACTGAAGGATACACCTGAGAGAAGTATGATCATCCCCATCTTAGGGTACAATCAGCAACATTTCTGAGTTTTTCTCCTGGTCCATGGCATTCCCTGGAGAACCCCCAGACACACCCAACACGCTGAGCAGGACTGGGGAGGCAAGCACGTAATGAGAAACATCTAAACCCAAAACTGGAACTAAGTTCCACATGAGACCAGGCAGCAAACTTCAGCAGTCCAGACATCAAACCAAGAAAGCTACCTGATCAAACAACAAATGCGCTGCCACTGCTTCTAAAGCAAATATAGAACCAGGAGCCAGGAATGCAAAGTAAGTCAAACCCGGGGGAAAGTCCACATTTGCCGCACAAGCAGACATGTGTTTCCCGTCACTCCAGGTAAGGTTTGAGCCCTAGCCATAAAAATTCCAAGTGGCGTCTGGTATCATACCCTGACTACAGTACAGTTCCATGTCCTATCCCGACTATAGTACAATTTCAAAGGCCTCTAATTTCTGCCAACTACCTTTCTGATTGCACTAGATGAGCAAAGGTAAATAAAGTGAAAGTCAAAAGAAACTAACTGAAAACTTCAGCAACCCCCTACCTGAAGAAGTAATGTCTGGCCTGCACCGCACAGCAACTAACTTAGGAACCTCAGCTTAGTCTTTATTCTGATAAATTGCAAGTTAATAGAAAATAATTTGGGTGAATTTTTAAAGATGTTTTCTAAGGTAAAGCCTACCCTCTATACACTTACTCCCACTCAATTTCTTCTAGTTTACCCATTTCCATTTCTGAAACATCAACCCATAATTGAAAGAATCCTCAAAAGAAATTTCCTTATGTTCTCTAGACATGCATTTTCCCAGGCAAAAGTGGATTTATAATTTCTAACAAATTTTAAACCAAACTAATCAGAAGCGCAATTCTTCATTCCTAAACATTCTAGATTATCAGAGTCCATTTCCTTTCCTACAATGTTTGAGTCTTGAAACACCAGGTTTACAAGTTTCAGGTCAGCCTAGGGATCTTAGCACGACTCTATCTCAAAATAAAATAAAAAGGGGCATAGCTCAGTGGTAGAGTGCTTGCCTAACCTGTGCAAGACCCTGGATTCAATCCCCAGTGTGGCTGCTCCCCAGAGAAAAAGACCCTGATATTTAAGAGATACTTAAGTCTGAAACTTGAATATATAAAACATTCTCACTCCTATAAGTTATGGACCCAAAATACATAAAACCCAAAATACACTTAAGTTGAGATGGTCTCAGTGAAACAGTAATAGCAAAACTAAAAAATCAGTTAGGGGGCTGGGTATTTAGCTCAGTGGTTCCGACACCTGCCTCGCAAGCGCAAGGACCTGCATTCATCCCTGGTACCAAAAAAATACAAAATCAGTGTATTTTGCTGGTGGTGTTGCTCAGTGATGGTGCACTTGCTTTAGCAAGGCCCTGGGTACCATTCCCTACACCACCACAAAGCAAAACGCCACAGTTAAATCTAAAGCCTGACTTAGTTAAAACATAGGAAAAAAAATCTCCCAGGGCAACACAAACTGTTGTCAATTTTCTAGACTCAGCAAGAACAAGTAGAAACAAGAGGCATGTGTTTTGAGGAAGACCAATGCACTGAGACATGGGGGCTGTGAGGTTCTTGGAATACAGTGTAGATTACTGGTGTTAGCTCTCAGAACCAATGTTAGTCTGATTTGCAAACTTGGAGAGTGTTACACTTATTTGGATATGCTGGTAGGGTAACTTTTTGCAATTATGCATTTTTGATCATAATAAGAGTATACTTTGGTCAAATTAACACAGACCTCTTTTTCTGTTTCTCTTTCATTTTCGACTTCTTCCTCTCCTCCTTCTATTCCTCACTCTTTCTCCTCCTCCCCTGCTTTTCCCTTTTTTTTTTTTTTTTTTTTTTTTTTTTTTTTTT
>NW_022900942.1:38402990-38406670 GCF_012274545.1 Fukomys damarensis | reverse complement strand
TTTTTTTTTTTTTTTTTTTTTTTTTGAGACAGGGTCTCACTATGTAGTCCAGGCCTGCCTGGAACACTCTCTTGCATCCCAGATTGATCTCAAACTTATGATTCTCCTGCCTCATCCTCCTGAGTATCTGGGATTATAGATACTCTACCACACTCAGAACATTAAGATTTTAGAAGTAGGGTGTCTTAGTTACTTTCCTGTTGCTGAGACACAGTACCCAACATCCACAACTTAAAGGGAGATTTATTTGAGCTCATAGTTTTAGAGGTTTCAGTCCATGGTTGGGTGTCAAGGCAGAACAGTCATGGCAGAGGGGCATACTGGGGTGAAGCCACGCACATCCTGGCAGCCTGAAAGCAGAGGAGGAGGACAGTGCTGGGGAGGGAGGTGTACCCTTCCAGGTCACTCCTCCAGTGAACTGCCCCAAACCAGGCCCCACGTCAGAGCAGCAAGTCAGCTATCAAGCCCCCTTGATCTATCACCTTCCAAACACATGAGGCTCTGGGGGGAAATCGAGATGTAAAACCCAGCACTAGCTATAGGAAGTGTTTTTTCTAGCACATGTTCATTGAGGTTCGCTGTTTTACCCTTCTCTAACTCACTGATTTGTTAAACAAATCATCCAGTAAACATCTTGAATGAGTTCTGAGCACAGAGTACTCAGGCATCTTAGATGTGAAGCAGTGATAATGTAAACAAAATTATTTATTTTGCATTGTCAATGAAAATGGCATTCAAATGAGCTTACTCACTAAGTCCAGCACGTCACAAAACAGTATATATGGTATTGCCAATCAGCAAAAATGCATTTATGCTATGTCAAGAAATCTTCTAGAAGATGTTCACTTAACTGTTTTAATCTGTCTCTGGAAGGTGAGATGCTGATCACATTTTTCTTTTTGTTCAAGATTATTTTTGACATGCTATATTATAAAATAGCTACTTCCAAGCCAAGAAAATTAAGATTTGCTATAAAGGGCCAGGGATCTAGCTCAGGGGTTCCACTGCCTGTCTTGAGAGCACAAGGATCCAAGTTCAAACCCTGGTACAAAAAAAAAATTTGCTATAAGCATGTGAGGTGGTGGATATGTTAATTAGCTTGGTTATATAATCATGTCTCAACATGTATGTATCTCAAAACATGATGTACAGTTGGAAACTGGATAAAGAAGATGTGGTTTTTCTACAAAATGGAATACTACTCAGCCATAAAGAATGAGAAATTAGAGTCATTCATAGGAAAATGGATACATTTTGAGGATATACTCCTAAGTGAAATAAATAAGTCACACATGTGTAAATACCGTAGTTTCTCTGGTGTGAAAAACTATAATAGTACACAAGATCCTAATGGGATAATGAACAATGTGAAATAGGAAGAAAAGGGCTAAAGGTGTAGGGAAAGTGGGAAGGGTAGAGGAAAGGAAATAAGGGAAAAGAAAAAATATGAGAAAATGGAAATAAAGTGTTTGTAAAAAGAAAAGAAATTTAAAAAACAAAACATCATGATGTATTTCTTAAATCCATGTAATTTTGTCAACTACACTCAATTTAAAAAATGGAAAAATCCATAAAAATAATAATAGGGGAAGTAGGAGGGAGTAAAACAGGAGAAATCTGTACTCTTGTTCAATTTTCTGTGAACCTAAATTTCTCTAAATAATAAAACCTGTTGATATTTTTTAATGTTGAAAATGAGGTAACAGCATGCTTTATCCTTCTAGGTAATCACTTGCAACAAGTTTTTAGTGACCTGCTCATTTCAGCAACTTACCTTTTGTCAAACTGATTTTCATAGTTTAGCCTCTTCTTGTTGAAGCCGTACCATTTCTCTTCCTCAAACACACCAGGTCCTTTCCAGCCTTGCTCCCTGCTCTCCTCCCCCAGCCATTCATAAAGCTGACTCTCCTTCACCCTTCACATCTCAGCTCACTTGCCACCTCCTCAGAGAAGCCCCTACGATCACTCTGTCCCCCATACAGATCAGTAATGTGGCAGATGGATAAGTGCCCCTTCCTAGATAACACCTCAGTAGGTGGATATGTTACTTTACACAGCAAAAGGGATTTGCAAGTGTGCTTAAATTAAGGACTCGGATCTGGGAAGATTGTCCTGAGTAACAGGTAGAGCCAGTGTAATCACAAGGGTCCTGAAGGGCCAGTGAAGTAGAGTAATATCATTGCTGGTCTTGAAGATGAAAGAGGCTTCAGAAGCAAAAAATGCAGGCAGTATCTAGAAGCTAGAAAAGCAATAAATGACTCTCCCTTAAACTCTGCCCTGAAGCCCCCTCTAAGGAATGCAGTGCTGCAGACCCCCTCACTTTAGCCCACAGACATTTCTGATATCTAGAACTGTAAGGTGGGCTAGAAGTGTAGCTCAATGGTAAAGCACATACCTATCATATGTGAGGACCTGGGTTCAAATTCCAGCAAATAAACGAAACAGAAAACAGAACCATAAGATAAATTTATGTCATCTTAAGCCACTAAATCTGTGCTCATTTGTTACAGCACAAATGGGAACCTCATACATCCTTCATTTCCTTTACTGTAATCACAAAGATCCCTATGTTTGTCTGGCTTGTTTTTTGCAGCATCAATAGGAAACTCATACTCTATGCACTGCAATCACCTTTAATTGTATGGTATATTTGTCTAATGTGAGTCCCACACATTAGGATATAAGCTCCCTAAACCTGGTAATTTAGTACAGAGGTACTACTCAGTAAATACCCACTAAAAGCAGAACTTTTGGGCTGGGGATTTTACTCAGTGATTCCGCCATCTGCCTTGCAAGCACAAGATCCCAAGTTTGACCCCTGGTTCCAAAAAAAAAAGCAGAACTTTTCACCTTATCTCTCCTCTCCCTTCTCCTCTTCCTCTTCTTCTTCTTCCTCTTTTTCCCTCTCCCTACATCCTACTCCCAGTCTGCAATGAAGTGAACTGCTTTTCTTTGGTCACACCTTCCACCATCATGCCCTGCCCTGCAGCAATGGACTGAAACTGCTGAGACCATGAGCCAAAATATCTCCTTTAAATTGACTTTCTCAAGTATTTTGTTATAGTGATGAAAAGGGGCCTGACAGACTGACTGGAAAAGGAACTGCAGCGCCAGCATTTAGGATTGTTAGGGCTGATAACGCTTCCAGGCAAATCTTTTCTGAAACAATTCCCAACAGTTTACGCTGCCACTGGCAGTGACTAATTAACTCGTGGGTACCCAACCTTCTGGTTTACCCAGGCCACAGAGAATGAAGAGGAATTGTCTTGGGCTGCATGTAAAATATATAATATAGTTAACGAACATAAGTATATAGCTAGGTCAAAATACAATTATGGTAATTGCTGTGCTTCAAGTGCAAAAAGGGCGTGTCATCTCTGATACACGTGGGTGCCAGTTTTACTGTGTGCGAGGTGCAAGGGGTGGAGTTAGCACCGTACCGTGCCCTCCCCCACGGAGCGTTCTGTTGTCCCCTATGCGGTCCAGTCTGCGCTCAAGCACGCAGTCCATTCATGACAAATGTCACTAAAAATCACATAATAATGTTCAAAACGGGGAGGAGCCACATTATTAGTGGTCCACGCAGCAGCAGGCTGCGAGCTGGACACCTCTAACTGCTGTCTTCCTTGCACTCTCCCCAGCAGCAAACACTGGCACTTTTTTTTTTTTGGGGGGGGGGG
>NW_022900942.1:38389267-38402490 GCF_012274545.1 Fukomys damarensis | reverse complement strand
AAAATGAGAACCAAGACCTGTCATGTAAAGGTACAAGATCCCAATGATGAATATAACTATACTATATACCTAAAATGTACCAATAAACTCAATGAGGAAAAAAAAATTTGCTACTTTTGCATCATGAGGTCTTTTTAATTTAAAAAAAAAATTTTTTTTAATTCATTTTGATTTGTAAACTACTGTATTCTGGGTTCACATTCAGTACTTGACAAGCTGGCCTTGGCATGGGGAGTGGCCAGAACTCTGCTTACGGGTTGATTCTCTGCCATCTGGGTTTCACACCTTCATTCAATGATCTGAAAAAGTTTGGTTGTTCTTTTTTAATCATTCAGGGGGAGAAAAACCTTTAAGTCTTTATAAAAGTTATACTTGAGACTGGGGACATAGCTCAATAGCAGAGTACTTACCCAGCATGTAGTAGGCCCCAGGTTTGAAGCCCAGCACCAAAACAAATACAGATAAATAGATACAGATATATTTAACTGTTGTTTTTGTTTTGTTTTGTTTGTTACCGGGGATCAAACTCAGGACCTCACGCTTGCCAGGAAGGCACTGTACCACTGAGCTAAATTTCCAGCCCTTTTTGTTGAAAATTTTAAAGTGACTAAAAAGGAAAATACATCTTTCAAATTGTATAAAATCTCAGAGAAAATGATGGTTAACATTTGTGTACAATCCCCACATATTTTCCTGTGTTATCACATGACCGTGTCTTTATGGTTTTTTTAAATTAGCTTTTTTTTACAAAATATTTATTTTCTTTTTAAATTAATATTATAAATATCTTTTTGTTTGTTTGTTTGTTTTTTGTTTTTTGAGACAGAGTCTAGCTATGTAATTCAGACTGACCTTGAAGTTACTATGTGGCCCAGGTTGGCCTGGAACTCACAGAATCCTCCTGCCTCAGCTGCCTGAGTACTTGGAGATTACAGGCACCACGTGGGGGTTGGTCCAGATTTAGTTTTACATCTTAATTTAAGTATCTTTAAAAAAACACCTTTATATTACTATAAATATTTTTCCTAATACCGGTTTTAAATAATAATTTTTAGAGCTTAGGAACCATATTTCACTTGTTCTAATAATTCTTTGAATTTTAAAAGTGATTCCACTCAAAGTTTCATCAATTACCTCAATTTTTAAAATTAACCGTGTAGGTCGGGGATTTAGCTCAGTGGTTTGGTGGCCTGCCTTGCAAGCGCAAGGACCCGAGTTCAATCCCCAGTACCAAAAAAAATAAAATAAAAATAAAAATAAAATTAACCGTGCATACACTTCACTGTCACTAATGCATCACCCACACGGTCACCACCCACTTGACACAAGGACCACTTTATCATCTGGGGCACACTGCAGTCCAAGAGCTTGGCTTACAGACCTCATTATCCTCACTGCACAACAGGAAACCCAAGCCCAGAGTGGTTAACCAGGTGGCTTTGGGCAAGTCACTCACTTCTCTAATTAGAAGAGTGTGTGACCTCAAGTGATACCTAGTCAGGACTGGGAGGGCTGTGCCTGCCCTTGGCCTCTCCTCCCCTCATCCTCTTCTTTCTGGATCATCCCAATTCCCTCCTGAATGGCTGCAGCCTTCACTCACTCACTTCATCTGAGGCCTAGTCTTTCCCAGCTCCCATCTTCCTCATCTGCCCTGCTCTCAGGACTCACTTCCCTGTTCTCTATGAGCAGACAGGTTCCACTTGCTGAGCGCTTTGGCCCCGGGGCTCTTCACTTTAGTTTCTGTAGGGAGAGGCCAGATGCACACAGGTAGCACCTGAAATCTGCAGCTCGTCGGCTCCCTCTGACTTAAAGCTGAGGACACCTAAGGGGAGCATGAAGGTCCTTCATCCACAGATGCCCACCTGTACTGCCCAGGGAAGAGCAAGGCCCACCCGTGTCAGCCAGGGAGAGGCCAGCCAGCCAAGGTGGTGGCCCTGGGCTGTGGCTGGTCAGAGACAAGGTCAACCACTCCTATGTGCAGGAATCAGATGGGAACCCTATCTGAGCAGGTGGGCATGAATACAGGACAGGTGGGTGAGGGAGCCTGAGCTTGGGACACCCTACCTACAGACCTGGTCCTCGGTGCTCGGGCCTGCCCAATGCGCATTTGCCAACCAAAGCCTGGCTGAAATGCTGTTTATTTCTCAGAGATCAATATTTAGCCCCTAATTCAGGTCCCATTAGGCAGGATCTGGATCTCCTGGGATGAAGAGGAATTTTATCACCTGCAGACACTTAAGAACGTGTCATTTCCAACAGTTATTCTTTTAAACAGTACAATAGAACCCCTTATCTTCTGGAGATAGGTTGAAGGACCTCCTGTAGAAGCTTGAAATTGTAGATACTACAGCACTAAACTCTACATATACTAGTTTTTCTATATATGCCTACTTATGATAGAGTTTAATTTATAAATTAGGCACAGTAAGAGATTAACAATTAGTAATAATGAAATAGAACAATTAACTATACACTATAATAAAACTTATGTGATTATGATTTCTTTCTCTCTTGAAATATTTTATTATACCTTTGCTTTTTTCAGTTAAAGGAAACTTGACTTCTCTTTAGTACATTTAAGATGCTAGCATTGCTACCTTGTGCTGCAGGGCCAATAGCAAGTAAAGGGTCAGCTGAACACAAGTACTGTGGACAGTGAATCTGATAACCCAAACGGCTACTAAGTGGCCAGTGGGAGAATAGTGTACATCGTGTGAGTACACGGATGAGGGGTGCTCCCAGGCCAAGTGAAACTGAACAGGATGGCTCAGAATCCCACTGCACTTAAGAATTATTTCAGGAATTCTCCATTTAATATTTTCAGGCTATATTTGATCAAGGGTAACTAAAACCCCAGAAAGGGAAGCTGAGAGCCAAGCATGGTGGCACACAACTGTAATCCCAGCACTTGGGAGGCTGAGGCAGGAGGATTGACATGAGTTCAGGGCTGGCCTGAACTACACTGTGAGACCCTGTCTCAAAAAAACAAAACAAAGGGGCCAGGGACTTAGCTCAGTGGTTCCTCCACCTGCCTTGCAAGTGCAAGGACCTGAGTTCAATCCCTGGTACCAAACAAACAAAACAAAACAAAACAAGGGCTGGGAATTTGGCTCTGTGGTTCTGCCTCCTGCCTCACAAGCACAAGGTCATCAGTTCGATCCCTGGTACCAAAAAACAAAAATAAAAACAAAAAAGGAGAACCCCTTAGTGTCAAATAGGAACAGAGACTGAGCACTGGGGGCCAGAGAAGGAAAGGCCACAGCAGTTACTTTCTCTAGCATTTTAGCTCACATCACTCAGAAAAACCAGGGTCAAAGGTTCATCGGGATCCTGCCCTTTAAAGGGCATGACCTTCAGCTAGGGTCGGGATCTGAGTCCCCCTTCCCTAAGCAGTTTATTCAAATATTCCCTCTAGCACACACCTGTAATCCCAGCCCTCTGGAAGGCTGAGGCAGGAAGACTGCAAATTTGGACCCAGCCTCGGCAACTCAGTGATTTAGCAAGACCCTGTCTCCCTGTCTCAACAAATTTTTTTTTTTTTTTGGTGGTACCCGAGATCAAACTCATGATCTTGCACTTGCCAGGCAGGCATGGAAACACTAAGCTACATCCCTGGCCCTCAAGTTTTTTTAAAGGCAGGCTTGGGGATGTAGCTCAGTATGAAAGCTGTCGGTTCAATCAATTCCCAGTACCAAAAAAACAATAATCTCTCTAGCGCCATACCATGTCATACCCTTCCTGAAAGTAACTTTGGAAACACAGATTTTCCCACTTTGTTGCATGCCCAGTGCCACCATAACTCTATACATGGTGCCCCATACAACCCCCACGCAACCAGAGCTATGCCTTAATCTGCCCCTGCTAAACCACATCCTTCTGCTAAAGGTGAGGAGCGCTTCGATGAGTGTCACCCATCTGTGTTTGTCCCTTCACAATGTGTGGGCCCCTGAGGTCAGCCATCAGTTCTTTCCTGACTTCACAGGCTGACTTCTGCAAACATCAGAATATGTGAGCACTTGTACCCAAAATGCAACTAAATACGGAGCTAAATTCTGGCCAAAGAAAACCTTGAAAAGAAAGAAATTGAATACTTACGAAGCTTTTAGAGTGGGGAGGAGGTTTTAAAACTTGATGAAGGTATAATAAATAAAATCACAGAAGAGTAGACAAATACAAGAAAGTTGATTATGTAACAAGTGTTTCAAAAATACATTCAAAGTCCGCCGTGGTGGCACACTCCTGTAATCCCAGCACTCCAGAGGCTAAGGCAGGAGGATCACTCTGAGTTCGAGACCAGCCTGGGCTACATAGTGAGTTCCAGCTCAGTCTCAACTACATAGTGAGACCCTGTCTCAAAAACCAAAAAAAAAAAAAAAAAATCAAAATACATTCAAAAAAATCATTTTACAGACAATGATACAAAGTTCAGGAAGGTTAAATCCTTTAAACAAGGATATACACATCCCTCAGTTTGCAAGGAATGAAGCTGGTATTCAAACCCACAAATATCTAACACCAAAGTTCAGAAGTCCAAGAACTGCACTTTAGTGCCCTGATCCCATGATGGCTGCGAGGACATGAGTTATACACATACCTGCACATACAGTATATATACACCTGCGTTTATATATAAGACTGTATACCCAAGCCAGGTATGGTGGCACATGCCTGTTATCCCAGCTATCAGAGAGACTACGGCAGACCAAAGGATCACAAGTTTGAGGCCAGCCTAGGCAACTTAATATCCTGCCTCAAAAAAAATTTATTTTTAGTTTCTTTACAGAGCTGGTGATGTAGTTAGTGACAGAGCACTTGCCTAGCATGCATGATACATAGTACCACCCCCCAAATATATATATGGCATCTGTCTACATGTAAATGTATTCAGACATAAATAGCGAGAAACAAAATAGTAGTAATTTTTTTTTTTTTTTTGGTGTGGAACCGGGGATCCAAATCTGGACCTTGCACCTGAGGATCCAACTCTGGACCTTGCACCTGGGAGGCAGGTGGCAGAACCACTGACCTAAATCCCAGCCCAAAATAACTGTAATTTTACAATAATTTATAAATCTATAGTGAAACATGACAAAAGAAACAAAACCCTTTGAAACAAGGAAATACAATGATAAACGAACATTCATTCTCCCTAGTGATAAAAACACAAATGAAATTGAATAAAGTACCAATTTTTACTTATCAAATGGGAAGAAAAAATAGCAGTTATCTTTAGATATTATTGGGACACTGAGACTATGCCCACCGTTTAGATGATCAGTTTGTTTCTTTATATCCAAAGTTTAAAATGTCCTGCAATCAGTTAAAGCTATTTCAGTCGCTCCACAAGCCTCAGGCCAGGTGCTGCAGGAGTAACCAGACAGGAGCGTGGGTCCTGACAACAGGAGTGGCCACGCCAGACCTGAACACAGGCCAGGAACCCATGAGGGAGAGGAGAACACATCGTCTTTAGGGTAGGGCCACTGCTGTTTGAGTTGTTATTCAGGCCAAGCCCGATCCTATTTATATGGAAGGTAAATGAGTTTCACCAGCTGGTGTGTGGCTTCTTCATGAAGTAGAGGCGAGATTACTAAACCAAGCGAGAATGTGGAAAGGAAGTGGAGTTCAAGTGGAAAAGGCATGAAATTATCACAGTGGAAAGGGGGAGACTGGAGGAACACAGCAACCCAACTGGGCACAGATAAGTTGTCATGTGTCTCCGGAAACAGACACTTGATCCATCCAAACTTCATGAATAATGTGCATTATGATACTGTTTATTATAGAAAACATGCATCCCAAACAGGAAGATAAGTTGTATTGCTTACGTTTTTAAATAGTTGGTAGGAAAAGGAGAAATATAAAATAAAGTTGTGATATTTTAATTAAAACACTGAAATGCAAAATAGTACATATACTATTATTACAACTACACAGGGATGAACACATTAAGAAAAATACCAAGTTACTACTACTTTTTTTTTTTTTCTTTTTGGTCTTTTCAAATAGGGTCTCACTATGTAGCCTAGGCTGGCCTTGAAGTCACAGCGATGGTCCTCCTTCCCCAGCCTCCCAAGTGCTGGGATTACAGGCATGTGCTACCTGGCATTAATGGCATTATTCTTACTTTCCCTAATTATGACATGGTTAAAAACTATTATTTTAAAGTTTCATGTGAAAAACTCATCTCCTTTAATAGAAAATAATCTCCTTTGTTAACCACATTGTTGTTGTTCTACAGTTCCAGGGATCAAATCCAGGGTCTTCAGCATTCTGGGTTAGTGCTCCACTGCTGAGCTACCCTCCCAGTTTAAAAATAATATTTTAAAGGCAAAATGTGCATCTATCTCTCTGTGGCCACTTATCAGCTACCGTAAGGCTGGTGCTCAGGAGTTCCTAGACATTTGCTCAGCTGACTCTGACCTGCATGTTGTTCCATGGCAAATGGTTAGTTCTTCTAAGTGGCCAGTTGCTGCAGCAGGGGTTGACCCTGCATGTGTGTAAATGTGTTGTACTGTAGGTGCCGCGTCCTTCTTGGTGCAGGGCTTCTAGTCAAGCCCAAGCCCACCCTCCACTGTTCTCATTGTCCTGAGCACAGGACGGGCAGCCAAACCTCCTGGCACAGCAGGAAGCACACTTCCCACTACAGAGAGTGAAAGGGCAGAGCGTTTACTGGGATGAGGGATCTCTGCTCACTGCCTCATGTGTTCCTTCATCTGTTCATTTATGCATCCTGGTATTTGTTGATGTCTGCTACATGGCAACACCATGCCAGACAGAGGAGATACAGTGTTAAGTGGGCCACCTACACCTCAGGGAGTTTATAGTCTGATGGGGAGCAGACATTAAGGAAGTAATTAGAATATCATGCTTGGATTCTTTGATTCCTAAGCGTGATATATGGGCATTCATGTCATGTGTGACATGTGCCTCTCCCCCAGGCCTTAATTAGGACATGGGCACATTACCCATTTGAGAAAAACAAGAACATCAAGGATAAACCTTTTTTGGGAGGCACATAGTATGCCATAGGGACAAGGAGAAAGGGCAAGCTAATCACACGGTTGTAAAGAGTAATTCATTAATGGTGCTGCCTTGGGACGTGGCAGTCCCAGCGATGACAGTAGTTCAGAAAGGCTGTGGAGCCTGGCTCAGGTGGGGCTGCTGAGGCTGTGGTCAGATCTCTGGACTCCAAGTGAAGCCATTGGAGGACTTTCTGCAGGGGAAACCATCTGATTTATGCTAGATCTCTCCAGGTGACGTGAGAACTAAAAAACAGCAGCTTCAACTCAAGGAAGCACGGAAGAGAAACTGAGCTGGAATGGCAGTGAAGCAACAGCCCCAGAAAATAACCAGTCCAGCTGGAAAGGGGGACTGAGGGCCCCGGGAAAAGGGTCTCCAGCAGAGGACGTGGGTGGAAAGGAATTTTCTAAAACACTTCAAATGCTCAAGCATTTACAAGGGAGAAAGAAAGGGTGAAGAGGTGATGCTCAAACAAATTAAAAGGGAAAAAACAGGTACTTAGAAAGACCAGGAATGGAGATGTAATCGTGATATACTAGTTAGCTTTTTTTTTTTTTTTTTGGTACTGGGAATCGAACTCGGGTCCTTAAGCTTGCAAGGCAGGCGCAGGAACCACTGAGCTAAATTCCCAGCCCACTATTTAGCTTTAAAGTAAACAATCTTTATATGTCATGATAACATAGTGATTACTGATTTCAAACGAGTGATATTTATTTAATGGTTCAGGTAAAAATGTATATCTTGCAAGAGAGAGATTATGACAGCAATCAGAATTTAACATTAAGGAGTAAGGGGTATATGTGAAATCTCTGAGATTTCTGTAAGCAGGGAATACTGTCTAACAAAAAGTTAAAACTAGAGGTATAATTATATAGGGCAGTAAAGACGGTAATATAAAAGAGTGAATCCTCTATTATAGCAGTAAGTCAGTAGATAATGTTTAAAACTATTCTATAAAGACAGAACAGTATAATCATATTTTATGAAGTAGTGGTAATTACCAGAAGAAAGCTGAAAGTTTCTGAATACTGCAGTTGAGAAAAAACATGAGGTTGGATGGAAACCTTTTGGAAATATTTGCATTTTTAAAGCATATGCTTGTATTACTATGATTTAAAAAATACTGTGTTAATCTTACCAGCCCAAAACCTTCTGTGCGTTTCTACTTGCCCAGAATTTGTCTTTAGTATGTCAGTAACAAATTTTAAATTTTTTCTTAAAAGACAAGTCCCATGCTTTGCTTATTAAATTTCTCAGATAAAATAAGACAAAGACTTTGAATAATTATTTTCATGATAGCTTCCTTTGGCTGGTCTAATTGGAGAGGGGTAAATGCCAGTGATCTCACTTTTTGCTTTTTGCCACTAGGCAAAACAATACATTATGGCCCTTCTGGTGCTTCTAGCTGCCAAATCCAAGAGGGTGTATTAAAAAAATTAGTGACAGCCAGGGATACATCTCTGGCGCCGTGCCTGCCTAGCAAGTGCAAGGTCCTGAGTTCAATCCCCAGTACTGGAAGGAAACAAATTACTAACAGCTTAAACATTGTTCAAACTAACCCATAGAATATGGAGCAGCTGTAGTGAAAACTACAGAAGAAAATTTGTTTTCTTCTACATATTAAAGAAGAAAGGAAGGAAAGAATGAAGGGAGGGAGGGAGGAATGGGAAAGAAGACCTGAAGGAAGAAAGGAAGGAGGAGAGAAGAAGAAAGGCAGGCTCCCGTACTGATCTAGAGCACCATATAGAGCAAAGCCCTTGAGCAAGTCTAGCTCTGGAAAGACCCCAGAATGATAAGATTCCAATCTGGTCAAAGAGTTGGAGTAGAAAGACAGCCTTGGGTAAACAGCAAGGTAATGAGCCTGTTCAGAGGCTGCCAAAACTTCCCCAGTGGATCCCCAGGCAGAGAGAGAGACCCCATTTAACCAAGATATAGGGTGCCGGGACATCTAGAAGAAGGCTGGTCTGGACCAATCACCATGGGAATCAGGAAGGACATCCAGGGATAGACAGGACCTCATACTCAATGGAGGAACCCCCTGGGGTGCGAGGACACTTCACCTGTCTTTTCTGGAACAGGTTCTGCAGTCAGACACGTGTGCATAGCCACATCTGAAGACCCTTGTGTCCGAGCACACCCACATCTGAAAAGCACTGTGGCCCAGCCAGTCCCCTGAACCTCTAGAAACCATATCCATGGTTATTGGCTTATTCTGAGGAAGAGCCATCAAAGTTAACCAAGATAAATTACACAGCATGGCTAAAAGACAAAACAAAACAACAAGAAACACAGCGGCAATACATAACCAGCCAACTGGCCACAAAGAAGGTACACCAAGGGCAGATGAAAGAGAAGACACGAATGTCTGCAATGGTGTCAGGCAAACTCTGCCGCACCTGATCCCAGTTTTAAAGAATACTAACCATTTCCTTGTGAAACACATCCACGAGAAGTTTCCTTCAAATAAACATTTTCACGGGGCATTTAAAGATTATTTATTATACCCTTTCATGGGCTTCTCAACTTCCCTGGGACATTCCTATCTTGGGCTTATGATTGCTGTTTTCTGGGTGTAACCTTTCCTGCCTGCCACTCTCTCTGATCGCTTGATCCTCCTCCCTAGACGAAGTCATTCACTTTGGACTTATCTCATTATTTGTCCTTGAGTAACTTTCCCCTCATTTCCTTTCATTGTCACCTGTGCTGATAACAATAGGAACAACTATAAATGCACATTATATGCCAGTCACTGTGCTAAACTCTGGTTCAGTGCTCACAAGAGTCCTATGGAGTACAAGTTGGTATCGTCCCAGCTTTTTTATGTGGAAAAATGGAGGCTTAAACCTGTCGAGATCACCCAGCTAGCAGGGGCCAGCCCACCACAGAGCCCATGCTGACAGCTGATGCCTGTCCTCTACTTCATGTGCCATGTGTTTTCTCGCCTGTGTGCCCACTCCAAAGCACAGAGCCACCTCTACCACGCCCTCAAATCCAGAATGTCAACCAGCGGGCAGCAAGTATTCACTGACATGTTTGTACTAGTTATCAACATATGATTCTTCCAGTCCCTGCTGCTGGGCACCTCTCCTCTCCCCTGGATATGCCCACCCTACCAAGACTTCCTCATGTGCAGCGGCCTGGCATGGTGCTGGGGTGGGGGCTGGTGCAGAGAGGAGTTCCAGGCTCTGCTGGCCTTGGTCCTTGCAGGTGCTGCACCTGACTAAATATTGTAAATATCACTGCCACCTCCTCCTCCACCTTTTCTCCCCAAACCAGTTCCTCCTGCTGACTTCCTTATTCAGGGGCCCACACCTCACTCTCCAGTTCCCCTTCTACAGAGCCTGCTCCAGCCCTCTTCCCTTCCCTCTGCTGTTCCTTTCAACTGACTAACCTGGCCTGTGGCTTTGATCTCTTTTATCTCTGTGGTTTCTTTCCTTTACTCTGCATCTCCTTTCCTTCCCCATAACCTCCACCCTGGAACAGACCCTTCTATCTCTGGTCCAGTTTCCTTGGCCTCTGCTGAATGCTACTCCCAGCTCCTTCTTCTTCCATAACCTTGAAGTCAGGTGTTTAAGGTCAAAAGCTTTCCTCCCCACAAGATAGCCATCTCCTAACTATGGTTGCAACCGGTGGTAATTTTACCCCTGCAAATGCCACCTCCATTAGAGTGCCTTAAACAGAAAGTACTTAATAAATTTGTATTTAAATATATCAAATCAAAGATGTAAGAAAAATTTTTTAGAGCCAGGGATTTAGCTCAGTGGTTCCGCTGCCTGCCTCAAACGTGCAAGGCCTTGAGTTCAATCCCTGGTACCAGAAAAAAAAATTTTTTTCAATTGTTTTAAATCTAGTAAATCAAGAGTGTGGTGTTGCACATCTGTAATTCCAGCAACTCAGGAGGCTGAGGCAAGAGGATTCCCAAGTTTGATGCCAGACTGGACAACATAGGGAGACTTTGTCTCAATATAAAATTTTAAAAGTGTTGGGATATAGCTCAGGGGTACAGCATTTGCCAAGCATTCAGGAGGCCTGAGGTTCAATCTCCACTATGGCAAAAGTAAACTTAGTAGACAGATGCCCACTTGTGTTTATAAAGTTTTCCTCCTTATTCAGTCCAACTTTCTCATCCTACCAGGTCCTATCTGCCTGATTCCTGGGTATACATATGTCAAGCACCACGGCAGGCACTGAGGGCTCAGCGGATGGCTACACCCATGGCTCCTCTCTAGGAAGTGTGGTTGGAGTAGAGGAGAATCAGAGTCAAATGACAGCCATGACAAAGGGGCCATGCAGACTGCTATTCTGGGACAGTCTCACTCCATGCAACTCTAGAAGCACTGGCGGAGCAGCAGGTCCCATGCAGAGCTCAGATCAGCTCTAGGGTCTTGGGACCGCTGCTTACCCTCTCCCTGCTGCTCAGCTTGCTCACCTGTACAGTAAGTGAACTACCCCCCGGGTACTTGGGAGACGTAAAGGAGTCATGCACGTGAAGTGTTTAGAGCGTTTCATGTTAGGCTTGACAGAGTGTGTACAGTGATGGCAAGGATCATCCCTTTACTATTTGACATAAATGGGCACAGGAAATTAGAGGCAGATGATAGCTTTGCAGACTGCCCTTGGGATTTCAGGTAACTTCTGGAGTTATAACCCAGAGTGCTCTCCCCAAGGCCTCCACCCAAAGTCTCTCAAGCCAGATCTCATTCTCCTCCCTCCCTGAGCACTCCTGTAAAGACATACGCACATGGAACAGCTGAGAAGGTTGGTGAGGATAGAGGCTGCAGCTCTCACCAAGCCACGCGTCCTGTTGGCCTTCAGACCCATTTGACTCACCCCTTAAATATCTGGTGAGAACCCACTACATGCCAGCCTGTGCAAGGACGCTGGTGCCCAGAGTGTGCACATTTCCAGACCACAAGTACTCATGTGCTTGTCCACCAAATCCGTTAACTGGCAAGTGCTACAAGGGAACACATCGCGGGCTGTGCGCCAGGGCTGACTGGGTACAGTAAGAAAGGCTTCTGAGAAGCAGTGACGTTTGTGCTGAGATCTGAAAACTGCCATCCCACTTTGAGGAGGGAAAGGCAGCCTGCCTTGCTTTTTCCCACGGTGCCTGACATGGGACCCCAAAGCCCTGTATTTTACCTGAAGAATTCCCAGGCCTCCTGTGAGGGCCAAATGTGAGGCTGCTGCCCCTGTTCATGCTGCTCCCACAGCCCTTCCCTGAGGGGATAAGCAGTGCCCCAGGAGAACCTCAAAAGCTCCAGTAACCGGCTGTAGTGGCACACACCTGTAATCCCAGCACTCGGGAGGCTGAGGCAGGAGGACTGCTGTGAGTTCGAGACCAGCCTGGGCTACATAGTGAGTTCCAGGTCAGTCTCAACTACATAGTGAGATCCTGTCTCAAAAACAAACTAACAAACAAAAAACAACTCCGGTTAGGGCCAGGGATTTGGCTCAGTGGTTCTGCCACCTGCATCGAGTTCAAGAGTTCGATCCCCCGAACAAAAAAACAAAACAAAACAAAACAAAACTCCGGTAAACAGGACCTCACAAAACAGGATCTACATTTTGTCCCTGAGATCCCAGAGCCAGCTTTCTCCACCAGCAGCCCACTACGGGGAACAGGAGCCAGCTAAGCAGCTGTTTAGTTCAAGGGGGGCAAGCAGTGCCCCAAGCAAGGAGCTGCGAGGCTGTAGGGCAACTTTGGGTGTTGGACTTCTTGCTTCTGTTTTAAAAGATGCGGGTCCTTGCCCTTCCAGACCCTGAAGGGTCCATGGGGAGTGATAGGATGGAGAAAGAGGGCTGAAGAGAGGTAGGGGTCAGAAACTCCTGCTGCCTACAAATCAGCCAGCCCTGGATGCCCTCAACAGCTCCAAGGGCCTCAAATGCCATTGGCATCCCTATGGCACCCCACAGACTGAGGAGGAAGCGCAGAAATCAGGGCTGCCAGACAGAGCAAAGCTCCAGCCTTCCTAGAAAAGATCTCCGATGTTGGCCCGGGGAAGCGCGCGCCCCGCACCGCGGCTTCCCAGGTCGGCTCGGGCTCGGCCTCCGAGGTCACCGGCGCCAGTCCCGGACGGGTCTGTCTTCGCTTTGCGTCTGTTTTCATCAGAGAGATGAAGGGTCGAGGCCCGTCCTCGGAGGACGAGCTCCTACGGGCTCCGGGCGGGCCTGGGGTGGACCCGGGGACTTGCGGACGCGCG
>NW_022900942.1:38370902-38388935 GCF_012274545.1 Fukomys damarensis | reverse complement strand
GGAGCGCGGGTGAGGGCCGGGGGCCTGGGGTCCAAATCGCCACGGCCACGGCCAACCGCCAGCACTCTGATCCGACGTCCCCTCCTTCCGAAGCCTTTGAGGACTGGAAGAAAACTGGTCCTGTCTCCTCGAGTTCTGCTCAGGTTCCTGCCCACAGGGCCCCTCGGCCGAATCCAGGTCTGTTAGGGGCGGAAGGATCCCTGACCCAGGCTGATCCGAGGCTGGCGGTGAAGACCGGGTTAAGCTCCCTGGAGCCTTAACTGACAAGCCAGGGAACACCTGAGGTGTAGACGCTCAGAGGTGCCCTTGGGCGGATCCGGCTTTGCTGCACGTTTTAGCCTGAAATGTCCTGGCAGAGTCATCTCTGCTGTTTCCCCTGGACTCTGGTTCTCCAGGAGCTCAGCTACTTGGCCATCCGATTCCTGTCCTCAGGACCCAAGACCTTTCTGCAGTCCCACCCTAGTAATAGGAAGAATCCAGGCTTCCTTCCTCTCCCACTACTCTTCCACCCTCAAGTCAGACCCATCTCCATATTGTAGTAATAAGGACTTTGAGGTCAAAGTACTGCCCCGTGCTTCATGCCTAGAGAGGCTGAATGACTTACTCAAGACATAGTTCATAGCCAGGCGTGGTGGCGCACGCCTGTAACCCCAGCACTTGGGAGGCTGAGGCAGGAGGATCGCTGCGTGTTCGAGACCAGCCTGGGCTACACAGTGAGTTCCAGAGCAGTATGAACTACATACTGAGACCCTGTCTCAAAAAACAAATAAAAATATTTTTTTTAAAAAAAGGCCAAGGTTAGAGGTCTGCCATTCTTGACAGGCCCAGATGCCAGACAGCCGTCATTCCTGGGGCAGATTCATCCCAGGCAAGGAGCAGGTGCTCAAGGAGTGGAGAATGGAAGTGAAGGGTACCAAGACTGGCTCATTCCCAGACCACAAATCCAGGCTTGGAGGGCAAGGTCTTTTGTTGAGCAAGTTCTAGCTGGAGCTGGCACAGAGAAAGGGCAATTTCTGGGGTGACCAGATGGACCTCTAAAATGTTCTCCCCCATAGCACTACCCCAAGTCCTGTTGTGAGAAACTCCACTAAGAAAGTCATCAACAACTCCAGAGACACACAGCTGTTCATTCGTGGGTGTGTATCCTTCGAAAGAATCGAGGTTAGGAGGGAAGTCAGGGAATTCCGGAAGCACCCTCGTCAGGGGGCAGCAGAAGCCATGGTAAACTCCAGGAGGGTAGGCTAAACATAATAAATTAACAAGCCCTTGGGGCTGGAAGGTATAGCTCAGTGGTAGAGCATATGCAAGGCCCTGTGTTTAAGTCCCAGCACCAAAAGAAAAAAAATTATTAAAGAAGTGTGGTGGCACACACCTGAAATCCCAGCACTCTGGGAGGCTGAGGCAGGAGGATAGCATGGGAAATAAAAGGGTGGGGATGTAACTCAGTGCGAAGGCCTCTGGGTTCAATCTCCAGTACTGCAAAAAAAAAGAAAAAAACCAACACAGCTTGGGGCAGTAAAAGAAGCTGAAGGGCCAAGACATTAAGTTTTTAACTGAAAGTTTTAAGTATTTGTGGCAAATGTTTTATAGAAAAACATTTATTGATACATTTTAGATTTAATGATAACATTCATTATAGGGAATTTGTCCTAGTACATGATATATTTTGCTGCTTGTTGTTTCCAATTGTCCCACCTTTATGTACAAAAGCTTTGTTTCCATTTTTCCTTCAACTTTCATTTTTCTTCCCCCTTTTCCTTTCCCCCTCCCCCGCCCTTGTTCCCCTTTTTCATTTGGACATTGTCTTCCCGTTTCCCAGGATCTATTGTACATTTAATCCTTATTTCCACTTTTGGTTTCTCACACCAGAGAAATAATGTGGTATTTAAACCTGTGTGTTCAATTTATTTCACTTAAGAGCAGAGTCTCAGGGCTTGCCCAGGATTTAGCTCAGTGGTTGCAGCGCCTGCTTTGCAAATCGAAGGATCCAAGTTTGATCCCTGGTACCAAAAAAAACAAAAAACAAAACCAAAAAAAAGAGCAGAGTCTCAGGCTGGGGATTTAGCTCAGCAGTGCTGCACTTGTACCTGAGTTCAATTACAGGTACCAAAAAAAAAAAACAACAACAACAAAGCATGACTCAAAGTGCATCCATTTAGCTATAAATGTCTCAAGGTGATCCTTCTTTATGGCAGAGTAGTACTCCATTGTATTAAAAAAAAAAACACTTCTTTATCCATTGATTGGTTGGTGGGCATTTGGGCTGTTTCCAAGATTCAGCTATTACAAATTGTGTGGGGCAAATATTTTAGATGTGAATCTTACTGTCTATGTTTTAATATTTCACATTCTTTTTTTTGTTTTTGTTTTTGTACCAGGGATCGTACTCAGGACCTTGTACTTGCAAGGCAGGTGGTGGCACCACTGAGCTAAATTCCTGGCCCTCATGTGTATTATTTTTAAAGGCATTAACAAGTTTTCATGGTACACTGTACCTGAATTGCCTCAGAGCTGTAAGACTCCTGAATTTTAACTCTCTTCCACCACCACGTGGTAAAATTTCAAATTACAAGTGGCCGTGCTCTGGCCAGAAAATACTAATCAATTATTTATTAAACTTATTTCTGGGGCAGGTACTGGGTTAATAAGACAAGAAAAATGTATGCTATAGCTAAGGATCTTACAAATTTAGGATATTTTACTACAAAGTTAAATAATACCACCACAGAAAGTATGCAATAATGAAAATAACTCCCCAGAACTTGTAAGATAACCACTATATTTTGGCATAATGCATAATGCATGACTAAGTTATTAATGTATATAAATTTTGGAGTTTTGCTTTCTAAATCAACTATTTGCAAAAGTTATTTAACATATTTTTCCTAACAAAAAGATGTTATGAGGTTTGTTTGTTTTTTAGTCTTGCTGTGCAAGCCGGCCCTGAACTCACGGCAGTCCTCCTGCATCAGCCTCCTGAGTGCTGAGGATTACAGAAGTGTACCACCATGCCTGGCTCCTTAACAGAAAGCTTAATAGTCCAGTGCTGGCCACTGTGTGACCAAATAGACCCACTTGCATGTAAAAATTGAAAATCTCTGTGAAGAAAAATTCAGCCACATCACCCAAATGTAAAATACATCCATATTTTAACCTAACAATTCCACTGTATTAAAAAACAAAAACAAAAAAAACACTTCTTTATCCATTGATCAATTGGTGGGCAGTTGGGCTGTTTCTAAGATTCAGCTATTACAAATTGTGTGGGGCAAATATTTTAGATGTGAATCTTATTGTCTATGTTTTAACTTTTCATTCATATATATTATTTTTAAAGGCACTCTTAACAAGTTTTCATGGTACATTGCACCTGAATTTCCTCAGATCTGTAAGACTCCTGAATTTTAACACTTGCGCCACCATGTGGTAAAATTTCAAATTGCAATTCCTATTTTGAGCCATGTCACCGGGAAGATTTGGCAGTTCCTACCCCTCCCAGACCTCTCCCCATACCCCATATTACCTCCTGGGTCTGAATGGAGGAGCTCACATAACTCTGATCCATTTGGTATGTATCTCATCCCTACCCTTCGCATAGTATTAGCACCACTAGCAGTTCGGGAGGGGCAGGAACCCATACTGCTGGCGGAAGACCCCAGAGCTCTGAACCAGCCTTGCCACTTAAGAATTCTGCAACCTCAGCGGGAATGACATATGCCTATAATCCCAGCACTCAGGAGGCTGAGGCAGGAGGATCGCTATGAGTTCGAGACCAGCCTGGGCTACATATTGAGTTCCAGGTCAGTCTCAACTAGTGAGACCCTGTCTAAAAAAAAAAAAAAAAAAAAATCCACAACCTCTACTGTGAGGACACTGTCCCATTTGGTCTCAGCACTGTCTAGGATGCTTTCTGTTGCAACACACAAAGACCAACTTAAATCTACCTCAGTGAAAAAGTGAATAATTAATTCACTTAAATGCAAAGATCCTGGCTAGTACTGGTTTGATGCACTGCCAAATCAGGGCTCAAACCATGTCACCGAGACCTGTGTGTTGCTCCATCCTTGGGCCCTGCCTTTCCTGTGCTGGGTTTATTCTCAAGCTCCACCTGGCAGCTATGTACCAGCTGTGTAAGAGAAGACAGAGACCTTCTCTTCCTTAGCATTTCAGACAAACCTAGCCAGCCTCCTCCCAAAGATCGTGTTCTCACCTTCCTCTCCCACTACTCTTCCACCCTCAAGTCAGCCCCATCTCCATCTTGTAGTAATAAGGACTTTGAGGTCAAAGTACTGCCCCATCTTCGTGCCTAGAGAGGCTGAATGACTTGCTCAAGACATAGTTCATTTAAAGGACAAGGAGGCCAGCTATGGTGCTGCACACCTATAATTCCAGAACTCGGGAGGCCTAAACTACATAGTGAGGACAGTGAGTTCAAGTCCAGCCTGAGCTGAGATGGTCAAAAACAAATAAAAACCCAGAGGCAAGGGGAAACAATGAGAATCAAGACTTGTCATGTAGAGGTACAAGATCCCAACAATGAATGTAACTCTACTGTATACCTAAAATGTACCAATAAACTCAATTAAAGCTGGAAAAAACAAAACAAAACAAAAATAGGCCAGGCGTGGTGGTGCATGCCTGTAATCCCAGCACTCGGGAGGCTGAGGCAGGAAGATCGCTGTGAGTTTGAGACCAGCCTAGGCTACATAGTGAGTTCCAGGTCAGTCTCAACTAAATAGTGCAACCCCTGTCTCAAAACAAAAAGAAAAACAGCAAACGTGCAATAGGTGCACCTCCACTGGATTAGACCATGATGAAGTCAGCCAGAGTTCATATGTTTACTGTCACCAACCGCTGTACTCATTTTTATTTTAGTTCCCAACATCTGACCCCTTCCTTCCAGAGCCAGCAGAAACCTGGCAGTCGGTATTTAAGAGGCCAGGGTAAAGCCAGGGACCAGGACGGGGCCAAGCACCAGTGATATGAGAGAGGGTTGGCAAAACTGGCTAGAAAAATAAGCGGGACCCGTCAGTGACAGGACCCCAGGGCAATGTCAGGACCCTGAATGTAGAACTTCTCATGAGCTTCCAGGAGATGTGGATGGCATAAAAGAAAAACTGGACACCACACGAAGCTCGCTATCATGAGTTTCCACAGTAGTCCACACTGCATTTCAGAGGAGGGTCCTCTTGTTAGCTCCAGGGTCCGAGTGGGTGACAAACCAAAACACACGTCCCTCTAGTGGGTGCTGATGACCTGTGGAAGATGCAGGAGGAAGCCTGTAGGCTTCAGTAAGAGAGGGCAAAGATGCTGTGGACAAAGACTGGCTGCGGGGCTCAAGAAGGGCCTTGCCCTGAATGAGGAGTAGAAGGATAAGCCATCCTGGGCCTGCCCAAGCCCTGCAAAAGGGCCCAGCTCAATGCCAACCCCACCCATGGCGGGCAGTACTCCTGCCGCACCGTCAGAAGAGGCCCAGGATGCTGAGCCCCAGCCTCCTGCACCTAAGCAGGCCCCGTCCCTTGCAGAGTGGTAGGCCCTATAGGCCAAGCAGGTGCAGTGGACGGCAGCTGAGATGAAGGTTCTGCAGTAGGACACCTTCAGAGAACAGATGGTTCTCAGCAAGTCCCAGGAGGGCCAGAACATGTGCGGTCCTTGAACTATCTCCAGCTCACCCAGATGAAGAAGAAACAGTCCAGGTGCTCCGGGCCCTGAAGATATGACGCAATGCAGCAGCTGCAGCCATGTGGCCTGGGCCCTGTGCCTCCCCAGACTTGGGTGGTGGCACTGACAGCTCCAGTACCACGCTCACCCTGAGTCTTTTAACCTGGGTGGTAGAATTCTGAAGAGATCCCCCAGGAATTCTGGCATCTAACTCCTGCCACCACCTCCTCTACCCTCTCACCTCCTTTTGCAAGACTGTCACGATCTCATGTTTGTACAGCCAGACTCTTACGTGGTTTAAACAGAATAAAGTTGACTACATTTAAAACAACAGAAAAGTGGCCTGGAGATTTAGCTCGGTGGTTCTGCTGCCTGCCTCGCAAGCACAAGTACCCAAGTTCGATTCCCAGTACCAAGGGGAAAAAAAAAAAAGTCAAGTACTATTTAACATGCTCACCTTGGGGCTGTAATTCACAGGCCTTGCTGCTGGGTGGCTTAAACCACCAGTGACGTGTGTAACTGTCCCACCAGGCAGCTTTTATTAATTTTATTAGAAGACAACCAGTAAAAGTGATTAGATCTATTTGTGGTACAATCTGCCCAATGGGACAGTTATGCATAAAAATACCTCTGGTTCAAGCTGGTGGGAATGTGTTAAGATATACTTAATATTCTTGCAATCGTAAATACAGAGCACTAAGAGACACAAGGAGACTTGCAGCACAGCTAAGACTTTATAGTTAAGTCTTTAAAATTTAAGTCTGGCTGGGCAAGATGGTGCACACCTGTAATCCCAGCACTGAATAAATAAATAAAGGCCTGAGGATGTAGTACCTCGCAAGGACCCAAGTTCAATCCCAGCACCAAAATAAATAAATAAATAAACAAACAAATAAATAAATAAAGGTCTGCCCAGTACATGCCCCTCCAAGTCTGAAAGCCTTAATACTGTACCTCAAATTTCAGGGGTTTTTTTGAGATAGGATCTCACTATATAGTTGAGACTGACCTGGAACTCAATCACTATGTAGCCCAAGCTGGTCTCGAACTCACAGCCATCCTCCTGCCTCAGCCTCCCAGGTGCTGGGGTTGCAGGCGTGCACCTCAAATTTCAAGGCTTGCTTCTGAAATGTTCACCATTGCCCAGTAAGACACATCAAGGGAGAAACAAAGCAGAAACAAAACAAAAACCATCCATACACACTTTGATAACCTTGGTTGCCACAAGTCATTAGGCAGAATATTTAAACCTACTTGGTCAGAATACCCAGGTCCCTATCTCATCAGTCTCCAAATGACCAAGAAAAAACAAGCACCTGAAATCACAATTTGTCTCTCCTGGTTCAATTGCTGTAACAGAATGGGTTGAGCTCTAGGTCAGTAAACTGCAGGGTGCAAAAGACATACAGCATTAGGGAAACTTAGGTCCCTTAACTCTAATATTTTTGGGGAGCTTTAATATTTCATATGACTTATTAAATTCACACAACTCATGGCCAATAGAAAATAAAATCTTAAAAAAAAAACACAAAGAGAAAAAGCCTCACAGACCACCCCATGGTGAGGTCACTCTTCCAAGTAGAAACAATTATCTCACAGGGACCAATTTGCCCAAGACGACTCCTCCAGAGCTACAAAACCAGGACTGAGATAATCCACCAGACTTCATACAGATAGTAAGTAATACAGAAAGTACAACTGAGACTGTGGGACTGAAAAGAAAATTCAGATTTCTGGACTCAAAGATTATTTTCAGAGGAAATTTGCTTATATCTTCCCACTTTCATTAGATATATCAAAACCAAATCTGTTTTAAAATATTCTACACAAAGAACCTGCCAAAGCTGAGAGGTAGGTATAAACACCATTCCAGCTTTCATAAGCTCAAAGAAAAGGTCAGATAAGCAGTATTTCCCTTTATCTAATTTGCAGCTGAAGTGTTTGGTACCAACACAGGCCAAGTTAGGGCTGGGATATAGCCAGGTGGTGGAACACAGGTCTACAACCACAAGGCCCTGAGTTAAAGCAAAACAAAAATAAACAGTACTCAGTACTGAAGGTGGTAGGGAAGGACCCCATCACAGCTGAATTAGAAGAGTAGACCTAAGAAATCGTGTATAGAAAGGATTATTCATAATTAGCACAGCAAGACGCCATCTCAAAATACAAGGGCCAGGGATGTAGCTCAGTGGTGAAGCACTTGCCTAACAAGAGACCGTGTTTGATCACAATCCCCACTATCACCAAAAAGTTTTTGAGCATTTACATGCCAGAAGTGGAGATCCAGTCAATAAATACATCAGGCCTTTAAAGTACTTTTTTTCCCAAACTAGGGATTACTACTCACATGAGATATGAAATGCTACACTTAGCCAAGTCACTGCATTTCTAAAGTAAAACATGAAACAGGCCCTAAACAAATATAGTTGAAAGCAAAAATTAGGAAGTCAGGAAAATGAGGCTGAAGTGGCCTGAAGGGGAACCCAGGAAATGGGACAAGCTAAGGGAAATAGCTAGTAATATTGAAATGGACAGAATTTAGAAGTTAAAGAGCTCCCATGGCCGATTAACATGAGACTTCCTTAGCCCAGAAAAGGAAAATCAAATCCAGAAGAGATTTCATAGCCAAATAGCTAGATAGCAGTACAACTACTGTCAAAAATGACTTACTGGGGAAAAAAAAAATGACTTACTGGGGCTGGGGATTTAGCTCAGTGGTTCCGCTGCATGACTTACAAGCCCAAGGACCTGAGTTCGATCCCTGGTGCCAAAAAAACAAACAAAAAAATGACTTACTGGAGAAAAGGGGCATATTGATGAAAATGAAGTTTTTGTACAGCAAAGTACCAAGAGGAAGTTTCGGACTGCACCACAGCAGAACTCACCTCACATATGCAAGGCCCTGGGTTTGATCCCCAGCACCTTAAGAAAGATTTCCTAACACAGACCAAAAATACCGCAAATACCAATTTAATTACAATTAAAAACTGTGGCTTACGATGTAGCCAGGCATGGTGGCACATACCTGTAATCCCAGCACTCAGGAGGCTGAAGCAGGAGGATGACTGTGAGTTCAAGGACTGCCTGAACTATAGAGACCGTCTCAAAACATAAACTGAAACCGAGGCTCATGAAATGACATTTATTCTCTATTCAACATTTTCGTTTTGAACCAAAGGCCTTTACCCTGAGTGGTATCTCCCGTATTTTTAAAGAGAGGGTCTCACTAAACTGCCCGAACTTGTGATTCTCCTGCTTCAGCTTCCCAATGTGCCAGGAAAACAAGCATGTATCACTACATCTGGGTTTCTTTTCAGTTTCTAACATCCATTTTCATTCTTAGCAATTTTTATTTTCTTGAGAATTTTAGTTGTCTTCTCCTTTGCCTGCCTATACCACCTCTTTATGCATATTACTCTTCAGAGAAGTCAAGCACGGTATTATCAACTTGCCACATTTATTGTATCAATATCAATTACAATAGGTAAAAACATTTACCAATTACTCAACATAACCTCAGTTGTTTTAAAAAATAACACAAACCACAAACTCCCACATAATATGGAACTTTTATTTTAAAGTGATTTCTGTACATCAGGAATATGAGAGGATACCTTTTACAAATGAAACCGATTTAACGAGAAGAACCAATGACAAAACCAAACCAGTATCTGCAGTATCTGATGTGAATCCATGAGTTTATGCTTCAAATCCAGCTAAGAAGTTTGTTACAATCTCTTTCAGTTTTGCATCTGACTGTTCTGAGATCTTCCCATCAGCCCTATTTGGAAATAAGAGCAAATCATCAGTTCTGACCCAGAAAAAAATTCAATGACTAGCCTTACAGAATTTAAAAAGACTAAAACTTTGTATCTTAAAATTTAGCAGTTTAGAAAGAAAGGACATCAACTACATTCATACCTGATATTGCCCAACAGGGCTTGGTGTTGGCTGACAACATGAGACAAGAAAGCCTGCTCAAACTTCGTGATTTTGCTGGGCTCCAGTTTATCAAGATAGCCCCTTACACCCGCATAGATAACAGCCACTTGTTCCTCAATAGCCATGGGAGCTGAAAAGAAACAAAAAAAATGTCGAATGAGTTGCTCAAACAAATGCCATGTTACTAGTGTCAGAGAAAATCTTCCAATTATTAACATGTCTATATATCACCTCCTCTCCTATTTAGTGAACCTGTAACTCCACTTAGTAGTCCTAACAAACAGGAGCAACATCTTCTGAATAACCCATTAAACTGCTTATAATCTGCCAGTGTTTATAGTGTTTTGGTTCGAAGCATTGGCCAGATAAAAAAAATCAATGTTCTTATAAATCTGCCAAATGTTACAGTCATACAGCCAATGGAGTAGGGGAATCTAGTAGGTTTTATTTCCTGAACAGGCATTAAAATAGATTTTCTGATTATTAACATCGTAGCATTTATATCCAAATGATGATAAGGTCTGTACTTAGGTAAAATAAAGGTAGGAGCCCCCCACACACACTTTCTTTTGGTACTGGGGATGGAATGCAGGATCTTGTGTTTACAAGGCAGGCGTGGTACCACTGAGGTAAATCCCCAGCCCAGGTAGGAGCCTTTGATAAAAGGTAAGAGCCTGTAATATGTGATGTAACTGGAACATACAGTAGGAATCTGACCAGATGAAGGAAAGAACTTACAATACTGTCCCTGCTTTAGCAACTCAGTCAAACGCACACCACGACTCAGAAGCTGTTGGGTAGCAGCATCGAGATCAGAACCGAACTGGGCAAAAGCAGCAACCTCACGATACTGAGCCAACTCCAGCTTCATGGTACCTGCCACCTGAAACACAGAAGTTACTGGTACCGTATCTCAAGGACACAGAGCACTATACGGTTTATATAAAACTCTTTTAAGACTTTAATCTAATATCTTCCAGTGCTTTAGTTTAAATCTAAAATGTTCCCCAAAGCTTAATGTGTTTAGAAGGTGATTAGATCATGAGGAAGCTACACTTATAGTCACTGATGAATCCGTGGCAGACTTGGTCTTAGCAGGTGTGACTTGGTTAGAGGCAGGTCACTGGGGACATGACCTGGAAGGGTATTATTTCCCTCCCAAGCTCATCTCTTCTCTTTGCCTCATGGCTCACATGGGTTGAGCACCTTTTACACTGTCATGCCCCTCTGCATTTCTGTTCCTGTCTTGCAGCAGTTGACCATGGGCCAAAGAGAAACATCTCCTCCTTAAAGTTGTGACTATCAAGTATTTTTCCCAGCAATCAGAAAGTGACAAAGATTCCCACCCTGCTAAACTAGTAAAATTACCTGCTTCATAGCCCTAGTTTGGGCAGCAGATCCAACACGGGACACAGACAAACCAACATTAATGGCAGGGCGGATACCTTTGTAGAACAACTCTGTTTCCAAGAAGATCTACAATGTAAGGATACACAGGAGAGAAGAATTAAAGTTAGAAATCAACTATTTTCTGTCTTCTTTTTTTTTAAAGTGCAATTTAAAATCTTTATTGATTCTTATTTTCTAGAAATATTGTTATTTTTAAATAAATCACCAAAGGCCAAATACTTCTCTCTCAATTCTTTTTTTCATTTGTTTGGGCTTTGTGGGGGCAGGGGTTGAGGCATGGTCTCACTATGTAATTACGAAATTCAGGCTGGTCTTGAACTCACAGCAATCCTCTGGCCTCAGCCTTTCAAGTCCTGGGATTATAGGTCTGTACCACCATGCCTGGCTCGTTTCTCAATTCTAAGCCACCAAATATAATACTTATTTCCCCACCAAATATAATACTTATTTTTTAACTGATCAGTTTGTGATAGCTGTGATTCTCCAAATCTTTTTTTTTTTCCAAATACTTAAAAACCACAAGATCATCATAGCAAACAGTTGCAATTAAAAAACAAAACAGAGCTGGATGTGGTGGCACACACCTGTAATCCCAGCATTCGGGAGGTTGAGGCAAGGAGGATTGCTGTGAGTTCGAGACCAGCCTGGGCTACATAGTGAGTTCCAGGTCAGTCTCAACTACCTTGTGAGACCCTGTCTCAAAAAACAAAAAAACAAAAAAAACAGGAAAAGCCTTACTCAAACTGATCAAATCAGCAATCATCTGAATTCAGCCTTCTTCAGCTGTAATATCTTTGTTCACCAGCACTGCACACACAGGTGTCCCCAGAGATGTCCTTACATCACAGGTGCAGCTGCTGCAAGCAGCAGCCAGGGAAGAGAGGAGGCCCTGCTGATACAGTTCTATTCTTCAACAGATACTTCTCCACTCTGCATCATCTTCATCTTTATCCTTGCAAGAGTCTTGACTGTTGCTATCAATAATTTTCTTCCCCATTCTTTTTCTCCTTCGTTAAAGTTTTGTCCTCAGTGAAACTTTTCATCTCCTGATTGAAGTACTCAAATACTTTTCCACTTTTGCCTTTCTTTGAAACAAACATATTCCTAATGCTTTTAGTTAGAATGCTTTTTTGCTGCCATTCTTGCATTTTTCTGAGAAACTCTTTCAAATAGTAGTGGCCTCATTTTTTAAATTTTTCTGCTCTTTCTTCTAGTTCTCAACGGTATTCTCTCATCCTTTCCTTTTCACTCTGAGATATTTTACTTTGGATTTAGACATTTGAGCTAAACTTTGATGTGGATCATAATCCTTAGCCCAGTTTGTCAGGAGTTTCTTCAATTCTTTTATTCTTTGCTTCTGCTTAGTTAAGATCCAATTTTTTCCTTCTTCCAACATTTTCTTTTCCTCCAGTGATCTCCTGGTGGCTTGTTCTCATCCTCCGGACGTGATGGGCACTGCAGGTCTGCAACCACAAGACGTGGGTTTTGCACTTGGACTTCTTACTGGTGACTTAGGCCTTGGAGACAGACAAGGACAACGTGTTTCTTTCAGATTTTCTTCATCTGCCAAAATATATCTCTCTTTCAGCAGATCTACTTGAGGATGCACAAACATTAAATGGTCTGTGGACTGTGGAGAGTTTTGGATGCCTGTGTTCTGAGAAGTGTTTCTTATACTCCTCAGGAAGGTTTTCAACATCAGGAGTCTGGGATCTTGTTTTGTGTTTATTCCTTAATTTTCCAGCCTGTTCAGACCCTTAGGGTTCCTGACATGTTTGTGACCAGATTTATAAGGCAAGAGGGGATGAGTTCTGTAAAAGCTGTTGGGCTCAGTTGGGTCCTAATGTTTCTAAGGAGCTCATCCTTTGTCACTGAACTATAAACAGATTGAGGTATGGGTCTGGCTTTAAATCAGTGTTTCCTTTTCAGACTTATACAAGTCTCTCAGTTGCTTTTCCCAGGCTGCTTCTATTCCATCTTTACAATGAATGTAAATGGATTTTGTGAGGCCAAGAGTTTCTTTGTTTTTCTCCTTCCTAGCCCTCCTCCGTTCTTCATTTTGCTTAAATAGCAAAATGATAAAGGGAAAGGACACTCATAGGAACTGGATTGGCTCTGGATTTCTTCTTACACTCTGAGTCTTCTTCGCTTTTTAGTTTTGCTTTGTTTTTCTTGGTACTGGGGATCAAACTCAGGTCCTTGTGCTTGCAAGGCAGGCGGCAGAACCACTAAGCTAAATCCCGGGCCCTCTTCTTCGCTTTTGAGCAGTTATGTACTATTTTGATAACTGATTTAGATTTCATGGCCTCTTCTATTTTCTTCTGTTCTCTAATGATCATTTGGAAAGGTACAGTTATTGTAATTGTGGACACCCATTCTTTCAGTTTCTTCCTTGTTGTTTCAGCTATCTGAAAGTCAGTATCTTCACTCTGCTCAACAATTTTTTTTTTTTTTTTTTTTTTTTTTTTTGGTACCAGGGATCAAACTCAGGACCTTGTGCTTGCGAGGCAGGTGGCAAAACCACTGAGCTAAATCCCTGGCCTAGTATCTTCACTCTGAATATAATCTTCCACACAAAAGTTTGTCCACATGTTGCCGATGAGCTCCTTAGCATAGATCATCATTTTGTTTTTTCTGGAATGCTCTTTTTCTAGGTTGGACAACTATTCTTCAGAAATATGTGAGGAAGACTAGCCTAAGTCTGGCTCCAAAAGTGATGTCATTAACATGACAGGGTGGCAGTAGTTATTTTCCAATACAGAACTGGAAGAGTTGCTAGGAACATCTTCCCTGATGGTGACTGGCTGAACTTCTTTTAAATTTAATTTATTCTGGTACATTTTCTCTAATTTTGCCATAGTTTCTATGTAAGCTGCCTTAAGCTCTTCTACTTTCTTGAAATATTCTTCATCAGAGTGACACATATCAGAAAAGCTCCCATCACCACAGTTCATACATCTTTCCAGCACAGAAAAGTTGGTGTTAGGATCAGCTGACGCCCATGCGGGCCACCACAACTCCTCACCCTCCTCCTTCCAGGCAGCCATTGCTTAGGGGTCTTCACATTCATACTGGGCGACCCGCGCTCTAATGTTGGAATTTACCAGCAGGTGGAGACTAACAGCCGCCAGTCTCATCCCCCAGTGAGGTGGCCATCACCCTGCCTCCGAGGCTCAAGTGCCAGCATCGGCCTAGGGTGGGTAAGGTGCTGCAACCTCCACCAACCTGGCAGCTTTGGTGGGCCAGAAATCAACTATTTTCTTTAAGTCACCATGCCAAACTAAAACTCAAATCTTAAGGATGCTAGTATTTTCCCGTGATAAGAGTTCCTTAGCCAGTAATAATGGTGGTGGATTCCTATCATCCCACACTCAAAGAGACTGAGGCAGAAGGACAAGTTCAAGGCCAGCCTATGCTACACAATGAGATCCTGTCTCAAAAATCAGTACTAAAAAACAAAACAAAAAAAAACTAACAATAGCAGCAAATCAAGAGTTCCTTAAGTCTCTCATAATCCAAATCAGCCCACATACTCTACTGAAATCAGGAGATGTGCTTACAAGGAAAAAAGGAGTAATGTATTTATACTGAAATATGTACATGAGAAGTAATAAATCTGAAAAATGCTTCAAAATTTCCTAGCAGCAGAAAACAGTAGCTGAGTATAAATGAAAAAATGAAACACACTATTACCATAAAATTATAACTAGGTGACAAGTACATACCATTGTATTATATGTTTACTTTTGTTTTTGGTACAGGGGATCAAACTCAGGCCCTTGAGCTTGCAAAACAGGCAGCAAAACCACTGAGCTAAATCCCCAGCCCTATTATACATTTTCTTTGAGATAGGGTCTCACTATGTAGGCCAGGCTGGCCCTGATCTCGTGGTGATCCTTCTGCCTCAGACCCTACAGTGCTAGGATTATAGGCATGTGCCACCACCTTCAGGTTTGTAAGGTTGCATTATACTACCCCTACTTCTGTATACATTTGAAAATATCCATAACAAAAACTAAATAAAGCGTTTGTAAATAAGGAGGGGAAGAGGGGTAAAAGAGGGTGAGGAATAGGGGAAAAAAAGGAAGCAGCAAGATATATCATGTACAAGGACAAATGCCCTATGATGAATGTTATTATGTATACCTAAAATGTACCAATAAATGTTTTTCAACAACAAAAATTCAAACTGTAGCAAAAATGACATTTAAAAAAAAAGTAAACAAAATACCTGTCCGTCAGTGATGGAAATAACATTTGTTGGAATATAAGCAGACACATCACCAGCCTGGGTCTCTATGACTGGTAAAGCAGTCAGGGAGCCACCACCAAATGAATCATTCATTTTGGCCGCTCTCTCCAGTAGCCGGGAGTGTAGGTAGAACACATCACCAGGATAGGCCTCACGGCCAGGGGGTCGACGGAGCAGCAGCGACATCTGGCGGTAAGCAACAGCCTAAGATACAGAAGAGCACTGTGAGGTTCACCAACTAAAGAGAAGCTGTATTTGTCAACTTCCACTGCATTGCAAACACAGATTATAAAATACTTTTTCTCTGACCTGTTTAGATAAGTCGTCATAGATGATCAAAGCGTGTTTGCCATTATCTCTAAAATACTCTCCCATAGAACAGCCGGAGTAAGGAGCCAAGTACTGAAGTGGGGCAGCATCAGAAGCAGTAGCTGACACCACAATGGTATACTTCATGGCATCTGAGGAGAAAAAAGTTTTACATCTTACAAATGCACCTATATTGTAATTTAAAATTACAGGACACTATCAAAATATTGCCCAAGAGATAGAAAGATTATTTACTCGTAAGAATTAACCAGTCAGCAAAGTACGGTGGTGTACTCCTATAATCCCAGCACTCTGGGAAGCTGAACAGTAGGATGCAAAGTTGAAGGCCAGCCTCAGCAACTAAGCAAAAAAAAAGTGCGAGGGTGTAACTCAGTGCAAAGGCCATGCGTTTAATCCCCTGTACCAAAAAAAAATTAACAACACAGGCAAAACCTTTTTCTTCTAGATTTATTTTATTTATTTTGGGGGGGTACCAGGGATCGAACTCGGGTCCTTGCACTTGCAAGGCAGGCAGCAGAACCACTGAGCTAAATCCCCAGTCCTTCTTCTGGTTTTATGACAGATTCTTACTATGTAGCCTCAGCCTGGCCTTGAACTCATGATCTCCTGCCTTAGCCTCCTGACTACTGAGACTATGGTATACACCACCACACCAAGAGAAAACCTTCAAATTTACTGGTGTTTTACATTCTTGCTTTTATTTTATTTACCTTAGGAAGTTCAGTTTATTATTCCTTAGTTTTTGGGGCTTTTTTTGGGGGGGTACCGGAAATTGAACACTGGTCCTTGTGCTTGGAAGGCAGGTGGCGGCAACTCTGAGTTAAATCCCCAGCCCAAGTTTACTGTGAAGCAGTTAAAAATCAGCTTTCATTAAATAGAAGCTGCTTGAAGATTAACAGCAATAGGACTTAAGATAACAGTGATGGGTAAGTTTTTTAATACCTGCATCTGTAAGTCTCTTCACCAACTGGGCAACAGTGGATCTCTTCTGACCAATAGCAACATAGATACAGTACAGTTTCTTCTTTTCATCAGATCCATCATTGAAACGTTTCTGGTTAATAATTGTGTCAATAGCAATTGATGTTTTCCTTTAAGAAGAAAATGTAAACATAAATGTTATTAAGGATTTCAAATGATTTCCCAAGTATAAAATTTTACTACTAATCTTCATACCACATTCTACTGTGCCACAATAGCCAAAGGATTGACCACTCCAATATAGAAAGTTAATCTTAGCAGAAATAATTTTACTTAGAATCTCTAACATGGTTTTGAGTCTTTACCCGGTCTGTCTGTCACCAATAATCAGCTCACGCTGACCACGCCCAATTGGCACTAAGCTGTCCACAGCCTTAATGCCCGTCTGCATTGGCTCCCGCACAGAAATTCGAGGAATGATCCCAGGGGCTTTCAGACCCACTCGCCTACGGGTCTTGGAACCAATTGGGCCCTATAAAAAATAACAACAACTTTTTAGAAATCAAAAGGAACCTTCAGAATATTCATTTTGATGTTTGCTAGAAGCCACAACATCTAATACATGTTAAAATTGGGCGAGGGATTTAGCTCAGTGGTGGTGCCACCGCCTGTTTTACAAATGCAAGGTTCTGAGTTTGATCCCCAGTACAAAAAAATTTGAAACCCACCTTTCCATCAATGGCATTACCAAGAGCATCTACGACACGGCCCAAGAGCTCCTCGCCCACTGGAACATCCACAATGGCTCCCGTCCTCTTAACAATATCTCCTTCCTTAATTAATTTATCGTTCCCAAACACAACAACACCAACATTATCCGGTTCCAAGTTCAGAGACATACCCTATAAAAAAGACAAAATTGAACACCATCCTTATATACCACTACCACATGACATGCAAGTAGTCAGGGGAAAAAGTAGCATCTTCATTTTCATGTTTTATACTTGTGTATTTTATTCAACTAGCAACCAATCTTTGATTAAGGCTTTTCAAATAGCAACGTGTTCCCTTGAATAATCCTATGACAGCACCTATAAGCCTAATATGCTCATCATCATTTTTTAAAAAATGAAGCAGAGAAATTAGACGGGTTAAGCTTTTTTCCAATGCATTTCCTTCAGTTATGGCTTTTTTTTTGGTATCTGGAATCGAACTCAGGCCCTTGCGCTTGCAAGGCAGGTACCGGAACCACTGAGGCAAATCCTCAGCCCGTTATGGCTTTTGAAGCAAATGATCAATATAAAATAAAGTGATCAGAATCAAATAGAAATTTTATGACAAACTTGACTTAAACTTTAATCTATAACAAGTTCCATCAGTTAAAAAAAAATCAGAACCTGTTCTCAGGTTAGTAAAAATAATTACAAGCAGGGCCAGGGATTTGGCTCAGTGGTTCCTCCACCAGCCTCGCAGGCACAAGTATGAATCCTGGTACCAAAAAAAAAAAAAAAAACACA
>NW_022900942.1:38337027-38370744 GCF_012274545.1 Fukomys damarensis | reverse complement strand
TGGAAACAAAAAAAAAAAACACACAAGCTATCCAATTGTAGCCAACCAAGAACAAATTCACAGCTTTCTGGGAAGCTGACATAAAAAAATTGCCAAATTTGAGCCCAGCCTGGGCTTAGAAAGACCCTGTTTCAAAAGAAAAAAAAAAAGAGGGCTAGGGAATACAGCTCAGTGGGAAGGCCTTGGGTTCAATCCCCAGTACCTTGAAGGGAAAAATACGTTTCTATAATTTAACAGGGTAAAGTCATCTCTGATCACTATAATTGGTATTTCAAACTGGTTAAAACATTAAGATCTCTAAATCCTTTGTGAAGTACCAATGCTACTCTAGGAAGTCTGCTGAATAAGGAAAGACCTGGGACAGTGCTTACTTACAATAAATACAGAACACTGCAGGTACAGACTTTCTCTTATGTTTAACACACTATCCACTATCCCGTGGTTAAACAGAACATTTAAACATAAGTTGTAAAGAATTAGAACTCAGCTCTTCAGTTACACTAGCCACAGAAAACATTTACACATAAGTTTCAATCTCACCTTCTGAAAATATATAAACTGAAGATAAGAGAGGCCACATTTGCAGCCAAGGTCTTACAGTTAATAACTAGTCTTCCACATCAAGTGGCTTTTTCCATAGTAGATACCGCTAAGAGGATCAACACCTCTTCTCAAATCTGAGTGCTTAGTGTACAGCACTGCTGCACCTGGTTCACCTGGAAATTATCCTTTGCCATCATTAGAGAGCACCTGACTCCTACAACTAGGATCAACCAAATACAAAGTAGATTTGTATTGTTTTAGAGCACCTCAGATATTCCACTAACTCCCCTTTCAATAATACAAAGTCAATGATTTTCGACTTCCCAACAAAAATTTAGTTGAAGTTATTAAATACTTTGGCATAAAATGATCTTAAACAGTAGAACAGAACAGACTTGAACTTCTCATAATTTGGGTGATGACTTACTAAATTTCTTCTTTTGGAGCCAGTGGCCACAATTTATATCGACATTAGTGTGTAAAAAAACTAGCTAAGAAAAAGCCTTTTCAGTTTACTCTTTTACAATCTATAACAAGAGAGGGAAAAATCATCTGGGGAAAACAGACAAATCTGACACAATCTCTGAATTGACGAATGAATAACTGAAGCAAGATCCTAAAACAAAAATTTCATTTTATAATTTACCTTCAAACCTGAAGAAAACTCTACCATTTCTTCTGCCTGAACATTCCTTAGCCCATGTACCCGGGCAATACCATCACCTATACTTAATACACGCCCAGTCTCTTCAAGGTCAACAGATGTATCAGCTCCAAGAATTCGCTCTTCAAGAATAGAGGACATCTCAGCAGTGCCTAAGAGAGCACAACTCAATTTAAAAAACAAAAAAAACAACAAATAAAGAACTCTGGTCCCAAGATCTTTTCAAAACTCATTTCCCAACATAATCAAATTACATTCTAATTTTAGTGTATGTGCTGCCAAAGCAAGCACTAAATTACATTCTAAAATGCTACACAAGATTCTATTCCCAAAACTGGGTACCTACTACCACAAAAATGAGAAATCCAAGTGACTGAAAGGGAAAGGAGTTCTTTACAAGACAAATGTCAATCAATCAAGAAGCTAATCAGTTCGATCCCTGGTACCAAAAAAAAAAGAAGTTAATCAAACTAAACTTTACCTTAAATGTTCTACATGCTTTTAACTTCGAAGTAATCTTTAGAAATGTTGATGTCTGAATTTTTAGCTAAATTCTTATGACATATTTTTAAAATGCAGTGCATTTAAAAAGCAAATGCTGCTGGGTATGGTGTTGTAAGCCTGTAATCCCAGCACTTAGGAGGCTGAGGCAGGAGGATCACTCCAAATTTTTTTGTTTTTTTTTTTTTTTGAGACAGGGTCTTACTATGTAGTTGAGACCGACCTGGAACGCACTATGTAGTCCAGGCGGGTCTCGAACTCACAACAATCTTCCTGCCTCAGCCTCCCAATTGCTGGGATTACAGGTGTGCGTCACCACACCCAGCAGATCACTCCAAATTTAAAGGCCAGGAAAAGCTTCTCAAAAAAAAAAAAAAAAAAAAAAAAAAAAAAAAAAAAAAAAAAAAAAAGCAAATGTTAAGACAGGCATGGAAGCACATGCCTATAATCCAAGTATTTGGAAGGCTGAGGCTACAGAATCTTGAGCTTGAGGCCAGACTCGGCTACACAGAAGACCCTATCTCAAAAAACAAAAAAGCATTAAACACCCTTTAAAGGGGCAAACTATTAGTCTTCACCTCGATATGTGGGATATACTGTGTGTATATATGTATATATTTACCAACTTTTATTTGCAGGGGTGGGGGTGTAGCTCAGCAGAATATTTACCTAGCATGTGCAAGGCTCTGGGTTTAAGAACCAGCACCACCAAAAAGAGAAAAAAATCCTAACATAGCTCCAAAGAAATTTCCCAGCCTAAAGCTGCTCACCTCCACACTGCTCTATTGCATTTGCAAAGTGAAAATTCATAAATTACTAGATATAAGTAGCAGTTGCTGCCTTTGAAAAAGAAATCTATCAGTAAGAATTTTGTTTTTTTAAAACAGGGTCTCACTATAGTTCAGGCTGGCCTCAAACTCAAGGTGGTCTTCCTGTCTCAGTCTCCCAAGTGCTAGGATGACAGATTTCTAATCCTTGTTTGGGAGTGGGGGGGGGGGCTTTCACAGATCAAAAAGGGTGTCTATAAGCCAGGTACTGCACTATGGGAGGTGGTGGCAAAATTCCAAGTTTGAACCCAGCCTGGGCAATTTAGCCTGGGTCAAAAGAAAAAAAAAATCTAAGGCCTAGGAGCAAGGCAGGATGGTGCACACCTGCCTGTAATCCTAGTACGCTGGGCGACTTAAGCAGGAAGATCACAAGTTTGAGCCCAGTTTAGACAACTTAGCAAATCCTGTCTCAAAAAACAATTTTTTTTAAAGGGCTGGGGATGTATCTCAGTGCAAAGGCCCTGGGTTTAATCTCTAGCAGAGCAACAATAAGAACAAAAAAGGTGTCTACTACATGTCTAGTTTGTTTTCACCAGAGGGGAGTTATAAGAACAGAGGATGCACTAATATCAAAAGATTATATAAGTGTAGTTCATTTCACTAGAATAAGAAAGCTTATTAAGACAATGCTAAATGGCACATCTGTGTTTTAAGAATCTGAGATTCTACAGTAAATAAATGAGACAAAATTACCAACAAAAAACCCACCCACTATAGTTAAGTAACCCTTCATAACACATCTTCACTTGAAAGTGTCGTGCAGAGTTATAAACAAGGACTTACCGGACTTTTGAAGGCGAGTGTTAGAGGCATGGAGGTTTCTTGCAGCAATAAAGGATGATCCCAAAGCATTTTTGGAGACCTAGTACAATAACATTCTTAAAATTTTGACTTTTGTAACAGCCTTCATAAAATTGACAAGCTGGGTCAGATGTGGGAGAGTATGCCTGTTCCAGCTATTGGGGGGCTAAAAGGGATAGCAAGGCCACACAGGAATTCAAGGTCAACTTTGGACTCAATAAGATCCTGGCTCAAAAAACCAACGCTGACAAGCTTAAACAATTCAGGTCTAGTTTGATCAAGTTACTGATAAAAATATAAATTATATTTAAAGTATTATTTAAAATAAAGTATTAAGTGAGAAAGCACCTTTTGATATATTTATCTTTTATGTAGTTTCTGAAACACAATAAACACTAAAAGTGTATTTAAAAGGCTGGGCACAGTAGCACATGCCTGTAGTCCCAGCATTTGGGAGGCTCAGGCATGATCATTGCGAGTTCGAGACTTTCTGGGCTACATAGTGAGTTCAAAGCCAGCCTGGACTACACAGCCAAGACTTTTTCTCAAAAAGAGAAAGAAAAAGGGGGTATGGGTTTAAAAATTGCAAGCCAAAGATGTGCATGGTGGCGCACACCTATAATCCCAGCACTCGGGAGGCTGAGGCAGGAGGATCGCTGAGTTTGAGACCAGCCTAGGCTACATAGTGAGTTCCAAATCAGTCTCAACTACATAGTGAGACCCTGTCTCAAAAAAACCAAAAAACTGCAAGCCATGAAAAAAGCAACCATCAGGGACTGGGGATTTAGCTCAGTGGTTCCGGCACCTGCCTTGCAAGTACAAGGACTGGAGTTTGATCCCCGGTAAAGACAGAGAGAGAGAAACTAAAAAAAAAAAAGCAACCATCAAAAAGGTCTAAGTATCTTTCCCTCTAAAAGCTTCCACCTACTATTACTTTGACTTGAGATGTCTGAGTTGTGGCAATTCTCAATACAATTACTTTCTAGAGCAAATCTCAAAACCATGTCCTATTTTACTTTACAAAAACAAAAAAGCTAGGCCTGGTGGTGCACACCATACTCCCAGCATTTGGAGGCTGAGAAAGGCCGGATCACAGCCAAGTTCCAGGCCAGCCTCTGCTACATAGCGAGTTCAAAGTCAGCCTGAATTGCACAGCAGAGACCCTGTCTCAAAAAAAAAAAAAAAAAAAAAAGTATAAGCACAGCCTTGGTAAGAAGGCAACTTAGGGAGCTACAAAAAGGGGTGCGGATGTAGCTGAGTGCAGCGATCCTGGGTTCAATCCCCAGTACTAGGGCAGGGTGGGGTGGGTCGCTGTAAAGAAATAAAGGTAAATTAACAATAGATAAGTAGAGCATGTAGACTTTTTTTCATTGCCGTGAACAAATCCTGCAACACCCTTGAACATGAACCTCTTTTCTTCAAACTCTGATATTCTGAGAGGTCACTGTCCATTCTAAAGCTACTACTCTTTATAAGAGCTAGGTGAAATTCGGCATACCGTAAACGCTTTTCTGCTAACAGAAAACACAGATGCTATTAAAAAGTAGAATAGTACACTATAATAAGTGCATTTATTTCACCTTTCAAATGCATACTACTTTGGCAAAAAAGTGTAAATGTGTTTAATAAGGCTTAAGTTAAATTTTTCAAAGAAGCTTACTGACTTCAGAGAATTCCCCAACGTTATGTTCTTTTTTATTTGAATTCTCAGTCATTGTTTACCAATTGCTCAAAACATCAGATGGACAACTGAAGGACAAAATCTTAAAGTACGTCACGAAGCAAAGCCTTCTGTCAGATCGGGACAATTCAGAAAGCAACTTCAGTGTTGCGACGGTACCTGTCACACAAAACGCTTCTTTACACCAGTTCGGTGTTTCCACGCGGATTCAGTGTTCCGCACTAAGACCAAATACCTAAGTGTCCAAAAAGTCACCTTCCTTATTTCTTTGCTCAGACTGGGCCCCGAGCACAGGTGAAATGCCGGGGCTGCTGACCTTCATTCAAAGTCAGGCTGCCCTGACTCGCGTCCACAGAGCTGACAGCGGTCCTCTCTCTTTCCCCTGTGCGAGACCCAGGCAATCAGCGGCTCTGAGGCTCTGAACCGTCCTCGGGGACCAGCGCCCAAGCCTTGACCTTCATCCAAGTCCCCTCCTAGGACAGCCCTCAAGGCCAAGACAGGAATCCTCAAGAGGCGCATCTCCGGGCAACATCGAGGTCACCGCCTCCCCGGCATCATTTGGCACCACTCTACACGAGCAAAGAAGCCTTTCCAGCGCCCGCGGCCCAGCAGAGCTGCCACGGTGCAAGATGGCGGCCCCTGCCACAGCCCCTCACCCTCCCTGCAGAGATCCCCAGCCAGCAAGCACCATCGTCTGCAGCCCTGCTGAGCTTTCTGCCCGGGCCGCAGCTTACCAGCCCGGCCCGTCTAGGGAGGACGCGGGCCACGGCCGCGGCAACGCGCACTGACAGCATCTTCACAGCTTCTCCTTAGAAAGATCCTCCGCAGCCGCAGCCTCTGGACTGACTGGGACAAAATGGCGGAGCGACGAGGAAGGTCAAGACAGCCGCCCCCCCGACCCGGAAGTACCGCCCCTCGCTGCTGCCACCGGACGCGAATATGCTTTTGTGCTTTCCCCGGTTGTTTTTTCTAACTTCAAGAAATTTTTTTTCTTTTTAAATTTAGATCTCAAAATGACTGATTAGACCGTGGCCAGCTTCGGCTTTGGCATCCATCACACATTTATTTCGGTCTCTTTGAGTCGGCCTTGTGATTGCCCCCGCGATCACGTGAGTAGCGGAAGCTGCGAAAAGCGGGTACCAGGACCTCACCAAGCAAGGTGAACTGGGCGTCAGCGCGTGCCGGCGCTACTGGCTGGACCTGCAGAAGGATCTGTAGTGACAGTGGTGCTAAACTATGGTGCTGTAACAATGGTGTGGCAACAGCCTTCCCCCTGGGCGGCCCCCTCCGTAGCGTCCCTTAGACAGCGAGCTAATCCGCACGTCGCTCTCCCACCTCTTAACCTGCGTCGAGATAAGGGGCAGCCGGGCTTGGGGGCACATACCTGTAATCTCGGGAGGCTGAGGCAGGAGGATCAGAAGTTTGAGCCCAGCTTGGGCAACTTAACTTTAGTGTGACTCTCAAAATCAACAAAAGGGTTGAGGTGTTGTAGCTCAGTATGAAGTCCCTGAGTTCAATCCCCAGCACCGTGTGTGTACACACACACACACACACACACACACACACACACACGAGCGCGAGCACAAAAATGTAAAAGCAGATAGAAAATTACACAACCTCTTATAGTGTTAAACACAAAGTGATGAAGCCAGGCGTGGTGGCAGACGCCTGTAACCTCAGTACTTGGGAAGCTAAAGCAGGAGGATCACCGTGAGTTTGAGGACAGCCTGGGCTACATAGTGAGTTCAAGGCCAGCCTACTATGTAGTGAGACCTTGTCACAAAAAAAAAAAACCAAACCAAAAATAAACAAACAGTGACGGAGGAAGGAGAACTTTAGGGAAGCCAAGAAATGAATAGAATAATGGTTGAGCAGCAGCGACTGTCCTAGTAGATGCTGCTTTAAAATCTTTTTGTGCACATTTAGCTACTCATTAGTAGACAAGGTTAAGATTGCTACAGCTGTTAGTGCCAATGTAGAATTTTTTAAATTTAAATTTATGCAGTCAATGTGGAAGAAACCCAAATGTCTGCTAACCAAAACCCCAAAGTTTTAGGTATTTTTTTTTTAAAAAGTTGATTCAAGCAAGACATAAAACACATACATAAACAAGGAGAAACAGCCTGGTTCGAGTAGCTCTCTTTCTCGTCTAGGAGATTATACCACAGAAGCAGAGAGAACAGGAAAGCCATAAGAGAGGCTGGATCAGCCTTGTCCAAGGTCTAAGTGACCTGGAGTCGGAAAAACCACAATTCCCAGAAATCCTGGGCCAGTGAGGGGCGGGGCTCTCCAGCGAGCCGGGCGTTTCTCCCGTGAGGCGTTTCGCGGAAGTGGCGGGAGCAGTGGCTATGGAGGCGCGGGAGGAGAAAGAGTCTCAGGTGATGGGGTCGGGAGCGGGGCTTTGCGGCCTCTTGGAAGCCGCACTTTTGACACAGTTGCTTAAGCGGTGGTTCTCCCGTGCACCCTAAGCCCCTCTTCTTCTCCCTTCTTCTATATGTCCTTCGCCATCCTCGAACTCCCCTGAAAAGTGCGTTTGAATCCCTTCCCCGCTCTTCCCTTGCTGCGACTCAGCCAGCGACTGAAACCTAGGACCGCGCTGCGATGCGACTTTAAATGCAAAGCCACCTTGATTGGCTGCTTCCTACTAGAAGCTTCACACCCGAGCTGCAGCCCAGCTCTGGGGCCTATAATGCTGTCACATCTACGTACTGAGCTTTAAAGGTTTTCCAACTGAGGCATGTTTTTACCCTATACCGCTTTTTTAGCTTTAAAAAAAGAATGGGCTGTTCTCTGGTAATTTTGGCTTTTATACTATTATTCATTATGCTTGCTTAGTTTGTATTTCTTGTTATCAAATGACTCCCTAAAGAAGATGTGAAGTAGAATGCCAGAATACAGAAATCATTTAGTTTACTTTTCTTTGGCATGGTCCCAACAAGTCATTAACGTAACAACAATAAATAACATAACACTAAAACAAGGCCTATAATATTTGTCTTCTTTTTAATGGTTAGGTTGCTGAGTGGTTGAAAAAAATATTTGGAGATCATCCGATTCCACAGTATGAGGTGAACTCACGGACCACAGAGATTTTATATCACCTTGCAGAACGCAACCGGGACCGGGACAGGGACGCCTGCCTAGTAATAGAGGACTTGAAACAAAAAGCAAACGAATATGAGTCAGAAGGTGAGATTTAAGGCTAGCGTGTTTTTTTAGTTTTGTTTTTGCCATGCTGTGGATGCTACAGGACATGCTACAGCTGAGTTACAGCCTCAGCCTTTTTTATTTTTTATTTATTTATTTTGGTTTTTTAGACAGGATCTCACTATGTAGTTGAGACTGACCTGGAACTCACTCTGTAGCCCAGGCTGGTCTCGAACTCATAGCGATCCTCCTGCCTCAGCCTCCCAAGTGCCGGGGTTACAGGCGTGTGCCACCATGCCCAGCCAGCCTTTTTTATTTTTTGAGACAAGTTTTCCCTGAGTTTCCCAGGTTGGCCTCGAACTTTCCATCTTCCTGCCTCAGCCTCTAAATCTGGAGTTTTGCATGAGATACTAAATGTAAGTAGCCATGGACTGGGGATTTAGTTCGGTGGTACCACCCGCTTGCAAGCATAAGATCCTGAGTTCAATCTCCGGAACAACAACAACAACAAAAAAAAATCCACATTTTATAACACTAAGGTATATAACAGTGTGGAATACTTACTTTGCTTCTTTATTTTACCTAGATTTATCTTCCATTCTGTTAGCATTAACTTTTCAAATCATTAATTTTATTATAGAAATATTTTTAAAATATTTCTACAGTTCTGTGGTTCAAACTGAGGGAGCACTGAGCTACATCCCAGCCCTTTTTATTTTGAGACCCAGTCTTCCTAATTTGCCCTGGTTGGCCTTCAATTTCATTTCTCCTAGTTTAGCCTGCCTGGTAGCTGGGATTATAGTTGTGTGCTATCATGCACAGCTGTAATAAATATTTTACTGGTGCTCTGATAGCAAAATAGCCCTAAAAGATACAAGTCTAGCCAGACAGGGTGATACATGCCTGTAATCCCAGCTACTCCAGTCTAATGAAGGAGGATCAACTGAAAGTGCCAGGCCAGCCCTTGCAATCTAGTAAGACAGGATCTCAAAATAAAAAATATGGTCTGGGGTTGTAGCTCAGTGGCAGAGGGCATACCTAGCATGTAGGAGTCCATGGGTTCAATCCCAGAACCACATACACACAAAGAATCCTGAACTTAGCTTCACACACAAGATGCTTTATGGTTTTTTTCCTTCTGTTTGTTAGGTCTGTTTCTAGCCTTAGTCATAAGCTTTTCTTCTACATGTAGATAATCCAGGTCCTTACAGATTCTACAAGTGTTACACCATTGAGCTCTTGCCTATATCACCCCAGGCCTTGCTTTCATTAAAAAAATATTTTTTATTAGTATATTTGCAATAGATGCATTTATTGTGGGGAGTTGGTACATACTCATTATTGCATCTTAATCCTTCATACTCTCCCATCCCTTTTCTCCCTTCTCTTTACCTCCCTCACTAGATCCACTTCCTATCTGCAAAGCATCTGCCTGTTTCCTATAATCTTCTATTTTACTTTTTAAATTTTTTTTTATTTTACTCTTTAAATTACTTTACTTTGGGTTTCTTAGAGAAACCATGTGACATTTTAACCATTGTGTCTGATTTATTTTACTAGCGTTTTATTCTCGAGGTGCATCCATTTTCCTAAAAATGGCTCAATTTTATCTTTATGGTTGAGTAATACTCCATTGTGCATGAATACCATATTTTCTTTATCTGCTCATCTGTTGATGAACATATAGGCAACTTCCAAGATTTGGCAGGATTATGCTCTATAAACATGGATGTGCATACCATTGTAATATGATGTCTTTAAACTCTTGAGATATCTAGAAAGGATATAGCTCGGTTGAATGGAATTTCTATTTCTAGTTTTTTGAAGAATCTCCATATTGATTTCCACAGTGATTGTACTAATTTACATTCCCACCAGCAGTGTAGAAGTGTTCCTCTTTCCCCACAACCTCTATAGTATTTGTTGTTTTGGATTCTTTTTTGTTTTGTTTTGTTTTTTTGAGATAGGGTCTCACTATGTAGTTGAGACTGCCCTGGAACTCACTATGTAGCCCAGGCTGGTCTCGAACTCACAGTGATCCTCCTGCCTCAACCTCCTGAGTACTGCGATTACAGGTGTGCACCACCAGGCCCAGCCTTGTTTTTGTTTTTTATTGAGTTTATTGGTACATTTTAGGTATACAGTACAATTACTTTCATTATTGGGATCTTGTACCTTTACATGACAGGTCTTGGTTCTCATTTTTCCGGCTTGTTTTTGTATTCTTGATGCTGGCCATTCTCCCTGGAATAAGATGGAATCTCAGTGTTGTCTTTACATGCATTTCTTGAATAGCCAAAGATACTGAACTCTTTCTTTTTTGTGTTTGTTTCTTTTTTGTTTGTTTGTTTTTGGTACAGGGATGGGGATAGAACTTTCGACCTTGCACTTGCTAGGCAGGCGGCAGGACCACTGAGCTAAATCCCCAGCCCCATGTGTTTGTTTTTTGAGACAGTCTTGCTCTGTAATTCAGCCTGGCCAGACTTACTGTACATAGCCCAGGCTGGCCTCCAACTTGCAGTGATCCTTCCACCTCAGCCTCCCAAGTGCTGGGATTACAGATGTGCACTACCACTCCCCTGAGCATTTTTTTCTTTTTGGCCATTTGTACTCTTTCTTATGAGAAGTATCTGTTCATTTCAGTTGCCTGTTTTTTGATTGAGTCTTTCATAGGGGGTCTAATCTTTTCTACAGTTCTTTGTATGTTCGGGGTACTATTCCCCTGTCAAAGCAGTAGCTGGCAAAAATTTTTCCCATTCTCTTGGTTTTTCACTCAGTAGTTCCCTTTGATGTACAGCTTTTTTATTTTATATAATCCCACTTGTTGGTTCTTGGTATTATTTTTTGTTCAGAAAGTTATTGCATATGCCTGTATCTTCAAGCACTTCACCATTTCATGTTCCAGGCTATTGTTTCCTTTTAATATCTAGGTCTTTGATTCATTTTGAATTATTTTAGTACAAGGTGAAAAATAACAGTTCTACATTTTTTCTTCTGTATGTTGAGAATCAGTTTTCTCAGTATCATTTATTAAAGAGCCCTATGTTTTAGCCCCTTTGTCAAAGATCAGCTGGCTCAATACGCCAAGGACTGTTTCTATATTGTCTGTGGTGTTCCATTGATTGGCATGTCTTTTTGTGCCAGTACCATGCAGTTTTCCTCACTGTAACTTTGTAATAGAGCCTGCAGTCTGAGATTGTGATCCCTCCTGCTTTGTTGTGGGTGCTGGAAAGTTGAATATCCACATGTATAAGAATTTGGACTGGGCATGGTAGCACATACCTCCCAGTACTTTGGGAGGCAGAGGCAGAAGAACCTCGAGTTCAAGCCCAGCCTGGGGAATTTAGCAAAACCCTGTCTCAAAAAGGAAAGGGAGACTTGGCTTGGGATGTAGCTCAGTGCAAAGGCCCTGGGTTTGATCCCCAGTACCACAGAAGAAGAAGAAATAGTACTTTGATTCTACCTCACACCATATATAAGAATTAACTCAAAATGAATCCAAAGCCTAAATGTTAGAGTTAAATTTAAAGCTGGTATGATGGTGTGTACCTATAATCCCAGAATTTTGGGAGGCTAAGGCAGGCAGATGGTAAGTTCAAGGCCAGAATAGATAATTTAGTGACTTAGTGTCTCAAAATAAAAAGTGAACACAGAGTTGAGAACCTGGGCATGGTACACACACCTGTAATCCCACCTTTCTAGGGACCTGAATTAGGAGGATTACAAACTCAACCTTAGACTGGGCAAATGAGAAAAAGTGATTGCTAGGGCTTTGTGGGTTAGAAGGTTGGAAATGTTGACTAAGGAATGTGGGATTTCCTTTTTTGGAGTGATGCAAATGTTGCACAACATATTTGATGATGGAGCCAGACATATTGGCGCATGCCTGTAATCCCAGCGCTTGGGAGGCTGAGCCAGAAGAATCACCATGAGTTTGAGACCAGCCTGGGCTACATAATGAGTTCCAGGGCAGTCTGAACTGCATAGTGAGACCCTGTCTCCCAAAAAAAAAAAATGAAAGAAAGAAAGAATTTAAAAAACCAAAAGAAAAAGGTAGATTTGATGGTGGATATAAACCCTTGAATATACTGAGTCATTCAGTTGTGTGCCTAAGGTACATAGATTTTATGGTATGAGTTGTATATCATGAAAGATATTAGAAGTTTAAAAAACAGACAAACATTCTTAGTCACCATGAAATTCTTTTCTTTTCAGCCAAGCATCTTCAAGACCTCCTCGTGGAGAGTGTGAACTTTTCCCCTGCAAATCTGTCTAGCACTGGTTCTATGTATCTGAATGCTTTGGTTGACAGCGCAATGGCCCTTGAAACAAAGGATACCTCACTAGCAAGGTAATTATGGTGACATTTTAAATTTCTGTAGTCATATTTGCTATAAGGTATTGACCTAAGTACTTGTTATTCTCAAGGTAATTCTGTACAGAAACAATGATAAATGCAAAAGCACTGAACTTTAATTTATCCCTTCTTTTTGCTAGTAAGATTAATTCAGATAGATGTGGTATTGATTAATTTTTTAGAGTTTTCTTTCAGGATTAGGTTGTGAAGATTGGTTGTCATTTATATTTGGAAAAAGAGAAGGTATTGCTTACATTGATTCCTATAAACAATAAGAAAAGCAGTGGGCTAACTCATCTAATTTAGCATGGTGAATTCTAGTGATGTCCTACCCTGTTGGGTAGATTAGGGTAGGGACCTTCATTCTTTGTGCTAGACACTTCATTTGTATAATGGCATGGTTCTCTCAACGACCATAAAAGGAAACTGAACCACAGAAAGGGTGTTAAGTAACTTCTCCAACTAGTGAACGGTACAGTTGGAATGCTAACTCAATCTGGCTCCCAAGTCCATGTGATTGTCACTGGTGGTAATTAGGACTACCAGTGCAACTTCACTTGAGAACTGTACGGATGGGGTTTTTTTGGTATTGGGGATCGAACTTGGGACCTTGCGCTTGTAAGGTAGGCGGCAGCACCATTGAGCTAAATCCGCAGCAACACAGATGTTTTCTTAATTACCTTAAGTCAAATCGGCGGACACCAGTTGTAGGTGAGATATGTGAACCCTTGGAAAGCAGAGTAAATAGAACAGTAACTGCCTTCAAGAAAAATTAATCCCAGGGCCGGGGATTTAGCTCAGTGGTTCTTGCGCCTGCCTTACAAGCACAAGGACCCAAGTTTGATCACCGGTACCAAAACAAAAAACAACAAAAAAAAAAACAATGTCTTTGAACTCTCAGATGAGGGAGATGGACGTGTAAAACTCTATTATATATGTGACAGCTATAGTAGTACAAGAATATATAAGCAGTAGCTGGGAGCACAGAGAAAAAAGTAGTGAATATAGCCAGGTATGGTGACATACCCCTGTGACCCTAGCACTCAAAGAAGCTGAGGTAGGATCCCAAGTTTAAGCCCAGCCTGGGCAATTTAACAACTTAGTGAGACCCTATCTCAAAGTTTTCAAAAATGTAAAAGGCCGGGGGTGTAGCTCACTGTGAAGGACTTGGGTTCAATCCCCAGTGCCACCCACCCACCCACACACACAGCAAATTCAAGACCGGGATACATCTTAACTGAATATTGAAGGACAAATGAAACTTTGACAGTTGAAGGACATTTCAAGAGATGGAAACAGCATGTAAAAAATGCATAAAGGTATGAAACGGTGATTATATGAGTGTCTACTTATGGATGTAACTAATAATTATAATCATTGCCCTTAATTCACATATGTAACCAGATTCTTCTTTTAGTTTTATTCCTGCAGTGAATGATTTGACCTCTGATCTTTTTCGTACCAAATCCAAAAGTGAAGAACTCCAGCTTCAACTGGGAAAACTTGAAAAAAACCTGACAGCAACTCTAGTATTAGAAAAATGCCTGCGAGAGTGAGTTGAAAATGGTGGCAGTTTTCATTATAAAGACAGTGTTACATTATTTTCATTGATTTAGCTCAATGGCACTGTGCCTGCCTTGTAAGCACAAGGTCTTGAGTTCAATCCCTGTTACCCAGGGGGTAAGATTGTCAGACTTATAAAATGTTGGCAGTAGATATGATTTTTTAAAACAAAGAAGGTAGGATCTATATATATATTTTTTTTTTTTTTGCAATACCGGGGACCTTGTGCTTGTGAAGTAGATGGCAGCCCCACTGAGCTAAATCCCCAGCTCTTTTTTTTTTAGACTTTTTTGAGACAGGTCTCTCTATATAATCTAGACTGGCCTTGAATTTAGGCTGGCTTCAAACTCACATTAGTCTTCCTGCCTCAGTCTCCTGCAGTTGGGATTACAGGCGTGCCCCATAACACTTGGCCCGTAAGACATTTTTTAAGAAGAAAATGACCTGAGTGGAAGTAAGGAATGGTTGGGTAAATATTTTCACCACTTTATACAACTTAGTACATTTGTATTGTGTTTTTGTCTTTACTTTGTAATACTGGGGCTGGAACCTGGGGCACTTGCACATGCTAAGCTGAGCTACATGCCCAGTCCTTTTTTGTTTATTTATTTGTGGAGACAGGGTCTTGCTGAGTCCCTAAGATACTCAGGCTGGGATCAAACTTATGATCCTCCTAGTCTCCCGCATAGCTGGGATTCTGTAGGTGTGTGCCACTGAAACTGGCTCACCTAGTATTTTGTTGCACTTTTTGACTTAAAGCTCTGATATCCCTCTTTGATACTGGGGCCCGCCTTTTGGTCCACATTGCTCCAGAAATTCAGGCCAGTGAATAAGGATATATAAATGCACTAGTAATTTGTTGTGGTGTAAATTTATTCAAATATGAAAAATACATGTACAGGGCACTGTGCCATGTCACATTTAGGAGGCCTTTGGGACCTCATATTTCAGATTTGCTTTTAGAATATATTAATTTACTAAAAAAAAGATGATAGAATAGGGAGATAGACTTTGTGGAGACAAGGGGATTTGGAGGAGGGAAGGAGAAAAGGAAATAAAAAGGATCAAAATGTGATACGTATATGTGTATGTACCAGTTATCTCATGATGGACATATTCATTGTGTATCTCAAACAATACTAGTAAAAATTTTCTATTAAAATTATCTTAAATTACTCCTTAAGATGAATCCCACATGGGAACACAGAGGGAAATAACCTGAAGACTGCATGGTAGACCGGGTTATAAACTTTGTGGTAGAGAATTCAGCAAGTAGGTTATCTACCGTTCACTAAGCCAGTATTAAAATGTAGTGGTTTCTTTTTTATAATAATTTTACTGAGGAGGAAGAGAAAGTGCTTTTGATTTTACTTTTTAAAGAGATCTTAAGAAGGCAGAGCTCCATCTGTCTGCTGAAAAGGCCAAAGTTGACAGTCGTCTTCAGAACATGGACTTCCTGAAGGCAAAGGCAGAGGAATTCAGATTTGGAATCAGAGCTGCAGAGGTGTGTATGAAGGGCAGAACATAAAAATCTTTTTGACCTTTATTCTCACAACTAGGCAGCATTATTAGTCTCTTGCACAGAAGAGGGAACTACGGAGTGGATAAGTAACTTGCCCAAGGTTATATAACTACTTAGCTGCAGATTCAGACTCCAAGTCAGGCATTCAGGCTCTGACGCTCAGGCCCTTAAGCTCTGCACCCATTTTAGCACAATCTTAGCACAATGTGTGAGTGCAGGAAGGATTCACAGATAACGTAAAAGGGCCTAGATCCATGTATAATTTTTCATCAGATTGGTAAGCTACTTTTAATATATTACATGTTGAAAATATTTAATGATAGTCATTTTTAAAGTAACTTCCTGGGCTGGAGATTTAGCTCAGTGGTTCCACCGCCTGCCTCGCAAGCGCAAGGACCTGAGTTCAATCCCTGGTACCCCAAAAAATAAATAAATAAAGTAACTTCCTAACTGAACACTTTTTGTAATTATAGGAGCAGCTTTCAGCTAGAGGCATGGATGCTTCTCTGTCTCATCAGTCACTAGTAGCACTGTCAGAGGTGAGCCTGTCTTAGTCTCTTTTCTGCTACTCTAACACAGTGCCACATGTCTACTTAAAAACAGTAGATATGTGTGTTTGGCTAGAAGTCTTAAGATCGAGACTGCATTTGTCAAGGGTCTTCTGCTATGTTGTAACCTGGTGGAAATGGCAAATGAGCACAAGGCAGTCAGGGAGTGGAAGCAGCCAACTCCCACCTGTTCATGGAGCCTGTGCCTGACCACTCTGGACTAGAGTCCACCTGTTATTACTGTACAGTACCAGTTACATTTCAATGATTTTGGGGGAGGACATTCAAACCGTAGCGCTTATTTCAACCTCACTTAATTTTCTTTAAACTATTAGTCCAGGGCTGGGGATTTAGTTCAGTGGTACCGCCTCCTGCCTCGCAAGGGCAAGGTCCTAAGTTCGATCCCCAGTACAAAAAAAAAAAACTATTAGCCCACAATCTGCTTTTTCTTCTTTTTTTCCTTTGTGACCTTTATGCATATCGGCTTGATTTCTTTTCCTCCCATGCTGAGGATAGAACCAGGGCCTCGCACATGCTATGCAAATGCTTCACCACAGTGCCAGCCTATTTCTGGCCCTATTTTTGTACTTTATGTTTACTATTATCTGTGTCTTTATTGTCCGTTTAACTGTATATATAACCTTCATTTGTTTGCCCTCCTTTATGTGTTGTTGTAGGCTAGAAACTTTTTGCTAGAATCAGTAATATATAGTTGACTTATTTCTCAAACACTTGAGTATCTCTGTGCTAACCATTTAGGAGCTCCTCTTCTCTTTCATCGTACAGTAGAAGTAGAAGGCCCAAAATTCCTGGAGTTTCCAAATTCAATTCTAGGTTTTCAGGTTGTATGAATTTTATCTATTCTGGTGATAACAACGAGAAACAAAAGGTTTTTATTTCTTTTTTTATTCTTTTTGTTAATTTTGAGACAGGATCTTGCTGTGTTGCTAAGTCTGGTCTTGCTATCCTCCTGCCTCAGCCTCCTGAGTAACTAGGACTACAGGGGCTCACCACCACATCCAGCTTATTGTATTCTACTTCATTTTATTTTATTTGTTTACTTTTTTTGCAGCACTAGAGATTGAATCCAGGGGTGCTGCTCTACCCCTAAGCTGCATCCTTGCCTCACCCCCCTTTTTCTTTTTCTTTTTTTGAGACTAAATTGCCCAGATAGGACTTGAACTTGTCATCGTTCTGCTTCAGCTTCCCTTAATGCTGGGATTACAACCACATACCACTACCTCTGTCTTTATTATTGTTGTTTCGTTTTGCTTTTTGAGACAGGATGTCACTATGTAGTTCAGGCTGTCCCTGAACTCACTCTGTAGCCCAGGCTGGCCTCCAATTTATGCAGATCCTCCTGTCTCAGCCTCCCGAGTGCTGAATAATAGGCATGTGCCACCATACCCAGCCCTTTATTTTATTTTATTCTTTTTTTATTTTTTTTTTAAGACGGGCTGTCACTATGTAGCCCAGGCTGGCCTTGAACTTGTGGCAGTCCTGCTTCAGCCTCACAGGTGTTGGGATTGCAGGCATGAGCCACCACGTCTGGCTATTTCATTATTATTATTTTATTTTATGTTTTCAGCAGTGGGGATCAAACTGGGGACCTTGTATTTGCGAGGCAGGTGCAGTGCCACTGAGTGAAATTCTTGGCCCTATTTTATTATTCTTCAGGGTTTTGGTTTTTGTTTTTTTTGTTTTTTTTTTTTTTTTTTTTTTTGTATTTACAGTTTTCAATAGAAAGTTGACAATTCATAAATATGTATTTGAAACTCTAGTTGTTCCTTTATATTCTGAAAAATTTGTAATCACATTCTTTTGTATCTAGACAGATTACATCAGTCTTATTCTTAGTAAATGAGAATATAGCTTTCCCATTGTAAACATAAGTATTATTTTCATTGGAAGTAAACTTATCTTTTTGAAGTTGTTTGATACCTTCTTAAAAAATCCTTGGTGGGTCGGGGATTTAGCTCAGTGATGCCACTGCCTGCCTCGCAAACTCAAGGTCCTGAGTTTGATCCCTGGTATCAAAAATAAAATAAAGCCGGGCGTGGTGGCGTATGCCTGTAATCCCAGCACTCAGGAAGCTGAGGCAGGAGGATCGCTGTGAGTTTGAGACCAGCCTGGGCTACATAGTGACTCCCAGGTCAGTCTCAACTACATAGTGAGACCCTGCCTCAAAAAAACAAAGAACAAACAAACAAAAAAATAAAATAAAAAATATCCTTGGGTTGGGATGTAGGTGAGTGGTAGAGTGCTTGCTAACATGCATGAGGCCCTGGGTTTAATCCCCAGCATCGCAAAAAATAAATAAATAAAATAACACGTCCTAAAACTGCTGGGCACAGTAGCACACACCTGTAACCTCAGCACTCAGGAGGTTTGGGCTGAAGAATGGCAAGTTTGAGACCAGCCTGGGCTACATGGCAACGTAGGGAGACCTGTCTCAAAAACAACAAAATCCTTATATTAATGCTTTATTGTATTTATTTCAGAAGTGAGGGGGAGTTTTGTTTCACTACCGAGCATTAAACCTAAGACCTTCATGCTGAGTTTTACCCCCAGCCTTTTTTCATGTTTTAGTTTGAGACAGGTCTCATTGAGTTTCTGAGGATGGGCTCAAACCTGTTATTCTCTTGCCTCCGCCTCTGAGTGATGGGATTCGAGGAGCGTGCTACAGTGCCTGGCAGGAAATGAGCACTCCTTAACTGCACTATGACTGTGTCTTACTCTGTGATGTTTTTTTCACTCCCAGAAACTGGCAGAGCTAAAACAACAGACTATACCTTTGAAGAGAAAACTGGAGTCCTACTTAGACTTAATGCCGGTAATTATTTTTATGGAATTAATTTTAAAGTATTGTCTCTAACTTTCCACAAAGGCAATAAATGATCATAAAAATTGTGGGTTCATGTCCAACGATTTAAAATCGGTGAATTTCACTATTGTGAAATTTTGGCTATTTACTGTTTTCCATAATTAAAAATTTTTTTCAAACAAAACATCTATTGGTACATTTTAGAGATATATAATGATAACACTCATCACAGGAAATTTGCACCTTTACATGATATATCCTGCCTCTTATTTTTTTCCCATTTCCCCCTCCCCTCCTTTATACTAAACTTTTGTTTCCATTTTTTCCCTTCTATTTTTACTTTTTTCTTGTCCTTTCCTTCCTTTCTCTCCCCTTATTCCCCTTCCCATTTGAACATTTTCTTCCCATTTCTCAATATCTGTTATACATTTTAGTCCTTATTTCAAACTGTGGTCTCAGGGTGCATCCATTTAGCTATAAATGTCTCAAGCTCACCATTCTTCACTTGCTCTTAGCCAAAAGGCCGAGAAGCGATAAACTCACCATTCTTCATGACAGAGTTATATGAAAAAACACATCTTCTTTATCTATTCATCAGTTCATGAGCATTTGGGCTGTTTCCAAGATTAAATTTTGTGAAAGGGATTATAGTATGTTTTTTCCTCCTTTGAATCTGAACTGAAGCACTGTAACTTTTCCTTATGTTTTTCTTTAAAAGAATCCATCTCTTGCACAAGTGAAAATTGAAGAAGCTAAGAGAGAATTAGTAAGTAGTTCCCATTTCTTCTTCATATTTGTATTTATTTATTTTTATATATTATTTATTTCTTGTTTTTTGTTTGTATAGTTCAGGCTGTCCTTGAACTCAACTATGTAGCCCAGGCTGGCCTCTAATTCACATTGATCCTCCTGGCCCCTCAGGTGCTGGGATTATAGGCGTGCACTACCATGTCCAGCTTCTTTATATTTTTTAAAAGAAATGAAACAGCCAGTGTAGTTGTGCGTGCATGAATCAAAGTACTTGGGAGGCTGAAGCAGGAGGATTGCCACAAGTTTGAGGCTGGCCTGGGCTATATAATGAGTTCAAGGCCAGCCTGAACTACACAATGAGATCCTATCTCAAACAAAAACAAAAATCAGAAGAATGAATAAATGCTGATCTAGCTAAAGCCTTTTTCATTCTCCATCTTTCTTCTTCAGTTATAAGCTACAGACCCAGCCAGGCATGGTGGCGCACGCCTATAATCCCAGCACTCGGGAGGCTGAGGCAAGAGGATTGCTGTGATTTTGAGACCAGCCTGGGCTACATAGTGAGTTCCAGGGCAGTCTCAACTGCATAGTGAGACCCTGTCTCCGAAACAAAACAAACAACAATAAACCACAGAGCCAAAGTTGCCTTGCATCCTTCCCATGCACTGTTTAATACTTTTTGGGGTATATCTCCATGCAATTTTAGTGCTGTTTCATGTCTTTAAGATTTTACATAAATTTCCCAAGTAGGAAAAAGGGGTTGAGATAATAAATATTCTAGGCAAAAAAGAATGAGCAGCAAGGCATGGTGTTACACATCCGTAATCCCAGTACTGTGAAAGACTGAGGGAGAGGCTCACAAGTTTGAGCCTAGCCTGAGCAGCTTAGTGAGTATAGTGAGACCCTGTCACACTATTAAAGACTGAGCTGGGACCTAGCTCAGTGCAAAGCTCCTGGCTTCAACCCTCTACACCTCACACACACAGTATTAGCAAAGGCGGGTCTGGAAGTGTGGCTCATTGCAGGGTCTGGGTTTGATCTGCAGCACCCCAGAAAGGGAGGGAAGCAGGTAGGTGAGCAGACTGGTTGCAGTGGCTCACAGTGACATCTTCTTGCTCTTCCAGAGGCTGAGGTGAGGGGATCACTTGAAAACATGAGTTTGAGGCCAGCCTAGCAAGACTCCTTTAAAAGAAAAAGAATTGGCAAAGGCATAAGAGACGAGGAATGAAAGATTGTTCTGAACTGTGGCAAGTGATGAGCTGCAGCTCAGGAACACACATCCTAAGATAGGACTGATAGAAATAAATTGGTTTATGATATAAAAGGTCCTAAATATAATGAGGGTTGAACTTGGAGGCTGTAAGGGACCAGTAAAAGTTGCTGTGTATTTCCTTGTTTTTAAGGTCAAGAGAAATGTGATCAGAGCTATAGATTTTGGTTAGGCCCAAGCTTTAGGAAGATTAATAACCAGTGTGAAAGGCAGATTGGAGGAGGCAAGAGAAAATTGCAAACACAAGTTAGCCTATTTAGGCCAGACAGAAAGTTGTAAGAGCCAAGTGTGGTGGTGCATGCCTATGATTCTAGCACTTGGGAGGCTGAGGCAGGAGGATCACTGTGAGTTCAAGGCTAGCCTGAACTACATATTGAGACCCTGTCTCAGAAAACAAAAAATAGTCATAAAAATAGTAGTAATGAGAATAGAAAAGCAGTTATGTGAGAGATGTAGAAACAGGAGTAAACGTTAGAAAAATCTATTTATATATCACTGCATTGATTTATTTGTAGATTTTTCCCCTCCTTTGGGTGTTTATTAGAATCAGTGAAGAGTCTGAAAACTTTTGAGAGGAATTGGAGGGAAGAAGAGGGTCTAAAGCAAGGGAAAAAACCAGGAGTGGTGGCTCATGCCTGTAGTGTTCCCACTGGGGAGGCTGAGGCAAGAGGATCCCAAATTCAAGAGAATGTTTAAAGCATATTTGATATTTGTAATGGTATTAAAAAATTTCTGTTCTAATGTTTTTCTTTTTGTTTCCCTTATTTTAAATAGCATTCAATATTATAGCATCTGTTTTATATCCTTACTATTTCTTTCTCTATTTAGGATACCATTGAGACCGAACTTTCAAAGAAGGTAGACATGATGGAACTGTGACCAGAGCCGAACAAATATGTTTTTCCTTAGCAAAATAAGTTAAATAGAACTTTACGGGGTTTTTTAATCTGCTTGGCATACCTTAACGAAATTTCTGTTCTTAGTTGAAATAGTAATGTCCTGTTAACAGAATAATGGTCCCGAGTTATACATTGCATTTTTGTGCCCAGATACAATTTTCGTATTAAAAAGCATTTTCTAAAGCTGGGCCTGTTGGATTTTCTGTGTGGGCACTTCAGAATCCTTCAGGTTCAAACACATGGCAGACTACACAGTGATGCCTGTCTCAGAACAAACAAAGTCTCTCAGCATCTGTAGTGGGGAACATTGTCATGGCTGTCACATATACACTCAGTCAGCTAAAGTGAAAAGGGAAGGTTGTGCAGTTCCTGCCCTGTTTCTTCCACTCTCCTTTCTCCGGGGACTCGGTGTTGTTCTTTCCGATCAGCTCACCTGCTTGCCTCCAAATGTTAATATATGCAGGAATTTAGTGTATGAGAAAATGACCTTTTAAATCAGGAATAGAAAGGTGGGTAATTCTACCTATAGTGCTAGATGCTAGATCCATACTTCATATCTTAGGATAATCCAAAGGATCAAAGATCTAAATATAAAAAATTTAAAAAATAAATGCTAAAGAAATCATAGAAGTTTTTTTTTGGGGGGAGGTGGAGACAGGGTCTCACTATGTAGTTGAGACTGACCTGGAACTCACTGTGTAGCCCAGGCTGGTCTCGAACTCACAGCGGTCCTCCTTTCTCAGCCTCCCAGGTGCTGGGATTACAGGCATGCGCCACCACACCCAGCTTCATAGAAGAGTTTTAATGTTATACTTTTAAAATAATCATAAGAGTCAGAAACATGACCAAAACCCAGGAGCCATAAATGAACTGATTGAATTATTTTAATATTTTGAAATACTAAAAATTACTTCATGGCATAATCTTCTGTAAATAAAATCAAGGGACATGAAAAGTGTACAGGGAAGAAGCAAGAGAGATTTTTTTACTATATACCTGTTTGTGCTTTGATTTTTAAAGTCTTATACTGCACAATTAAAAAATACTCTTGTTTTTTAAAGATCATCTAGCCAGGCATGGTAGTATACACCTATAAAACTAGCACTCTGGAGGCTGGCAGGAAGATTACAAATTTGAGCCTAGCCAGGCTACTTGCCACTTAGCAAGAGCCTGTCTCAAAATAAAAGGGCTAAAATAAAAACAAAAAGGGTTGAGGATGTAGTTCAGTGCAGAGGTGTTGGGTTCAGTACCCAGTATTAGAAAAAATAATACAGAGTCAAAAAAAAATATATCAGACTTACCAAAAACTGCAGGTGACAGGGATTTAGCTCAGTAGTACCACCTGCCTTGTAAGCACAAGGTCCCAATTCAGTCCCTGGTACCAAAAAAAAAAAAAATAGGAAGTAGAAACTGCTGGTGAATGTACTGACAGATATTTTGTATCAGCCTAGAAATTTTTAAATTCTTTTTTTAATTGGTTATACAGATTAATGGGTTTCATTTTGATGGAATCTTATATTCAAATAACACACTGATCATTTTCACACAGCCTCTCTCACCACCCCCACCCCCTGTTCACCCTCTCCCCTGTTTTTCACACTGGGGAGATTAATATTTATTTTGCTCGTGTCCTTCCCCCGCTCTGTTACCTTCCCTTACACCCTATTTGTCTTGTTCTCTTCCTCTTAACTAATAATAGACTCCCTTCTACTTTCTTGTCATCTTTTTTTTAGATTTCACCTATTAGGAATAACATGCAATATTTGTCTTTCTGAGTCTGGCTTATTTCTCAGCCTGATAAGTCTCTAGAACCATCCATCTTCTTGCACAATACAGAATTCCGTTGTTCCTTGTGGCTGAATAATATTCCATTATGTATATATACCATTTTCTTTACCCATTCATCTGTTGGTAGGCACCAGAGCTGGGTCTGTATATTGCCTGCTGTGGGTTCCACCACAATAAACATAAGTATGCAGTATCCCCGTGGCATGCTGACTTTAAATGCTTTGCATATATGCCAGAGAGTGGTACAGCCAAGTGTTAGCTCTCTAGTTTCTTGAGGAACCTCCGTACTGATTCCATAGTGTCTATACTAATTTACATTACCACAGCAGTGTAAAAGGATTCCTCCCCACCCTCTACACCCTTGCCAGCATTTATTGTTTTGTATTTGTAAAAAGGTTTTATTAATACTTATTTGTAGTACATAATGATTACATTCATGGTGGGGAGCTGGTCCATACATATCCTTCTATCCTTTCTCTCTCTTAATGTTTCTGGTTTGGGTTTTTTTGTTGTTTTTGGGTTTTTTGAGACAGTCTCACTATGTTACCTAGGCTGGCCTTAAACTTGTGGCAATCCTCCTCCTTCAGCCTGCTGAGGGCTGAGATGACAGGCATGTGCCACCACACCCAGCTGGTTTTTGTATTTTTTATTTTTATTTTTTTTGGTACCAGGGATTGAACTTAGGACCTTTGGCTTTCTAGGCAGGCAGTGGAACCATTAAGCTAAGTCTCTGGCCCTGTGTTCTTGACAGTACCTTTTATTGCTGGGATGAGATAGTATCTGTGTAGTCTTGAGGCTAACAATCAATGTTGAACATTTTTTTCATGTACTTGGCCTTTTGTATTTCTGTTGAGTATTGCCTGTTTGGTTCATTTGGGCTATTTGATTTTTGGGGGGTAGGGGTGTTGTTTTCTAAATTCTTTATGTATTCCAGATATTAATCTTCTGTCAGAAGAGTAGCTGGTCAAGATTTTTCCCATTTTGTAGCTGTCTGTTCCCTGTGTTGGTTGTTCCCCTTGCTATGCAGAAACTTTTTTTGGTACCGGGAATCAAACTCAGGGCCTCACAGTTGTTAGGCAGGTGCTATGCCACTGAGCTACATCCCCATCCCTGTGCAGAAGCTTTTTAATTTGATGTAATTCCATTTGTTGTTTCTTGCTATTACTTCTTGTGCTGCTGGAGCCCTATTCCAGAAGTCTTTGTACCTATGGCTTCAAATGTTTCCCCTGTGCTTTTCTGTTTCAAAGTTTCAGGTCTTATAACTAGGCATTTGGTCCATTTTGAATTGATTTTTGTACAGGGTGAGAGAGAGGGATCTAATTTCAAGCTTCTGCAAATAGATACCCAATTTTCCCAGCACCATTTGTTAAAGAAGCTATCTTCAACACATATTTTTGGCTTTTTTTTTGTCCAGAATCAGATGGCTTTGGTTGCTTGGGTTTGTTTCTGTGTCCTTTATTCTGTCCCATAGGTCTAGATAATCTATTTTTGTGTCAGTATCATGCTGCCTTTGTTAGCTTTGTAGTATAATTTGAGATTGGGCATTGTGATTCTTTCAGACTTGCTCTTTTCACTTTGTATTTCTTTGGCTATTTTGGGTCTATTGTGTTTCCATATGAATTTTTGGATTTTTTGTTTCCTAGTTCCGTGAAGGATGTCATTGGTATTTTGGTGTGGATTACATTGAATCTGTGGATCGCTTTTAGTAATATAGCCATGATGACGATATTAATTCTGCCAGTCATGAACATAGGAGGTCTTTTCATCTTTTGGTGTCTTTGATTTCTTTATTCAGTGTTGTTTTTATTATGGAGGTCTTTTACTTCCTTGGTTAGATAGATCCCTAGGAATTTTATTTTATTGGAAGCTATTGTGAAATTGTTTTCCTGATTTCTTTCTGAGCTAGTCCATTACTGATGAAGCTATTGCTTTTTTTTTTTTTTTTTTTTAATGTTGACTTTGTATCCTGCTGCATTGCTAAATTCATTTATCAGCTCTAAAAGTCTTTTGGTAGTTTTTAGCATCTTCTAAATATAGTATCATATTGTCTACACACAAAGGTAATTTGATTTCTTCCTTTCCTGATTGTATCCCTTTTAATTTTTGTTTGTCTTGCTTAATTGCTTTAGCTAAAATTTCAAGAATTACATTGGGTAAGAGTGATGGGAATGGACCTCCTTGCCTGGTTCCTGATTTGAGAGAAGATGTTTTCAATTTTTCCTTATTCCAAATGTTCCTCTAGGTGCTGAGAAGAATGTGTATTCTGTAGTTGTTTAGTTGTTGGATGAAATGTTCTGTAGATTCATTTGATTTATGGGTAGTTTAGCTCTGATGTTTCTCTTTTGATTCTGGGGGGCGGTCCTACTTGACATATTTGTTGTTGAAAGTGGAATAATGAAGTCACCCACTATTATTGTACTGGGATCTTTATGTTGGGTTCCTTTATGTTGTTTGTTTTATGAAAATGGTATACCTGTGTCAGGTGTGTGTGTGTGTGTGTGTGTGTGTGTGTGTACACGTGTGTATTTAAATTGTAATATCTGGGGTTTTTTGTTGTTGTTGTTGTTGTTTTTGTTGATTTTTTGAGACAGGGTCTTACTGTATAGTTGAGACTGACCTGGAACTCACTATGCAGCCCAGGCTGGTCTTGAACTCAAAAAGATCCTCCAGCCTCAGCCCCCCAAGTGCTGGGATTACAGGTATGTGTCACCACTCCCAGCTGTAATATCTTCTTGATAGAATGTTTCCTTTACCAATATGTAGTGGCCTTTGTTCAACTTTAATAATTTTATCTTGAAATCTGCTTTGTCAGATTTGACTGTGCTTGCTTTTGGATTTCATTTACATGCAATATTGTTTTCACCAGGTTTGGTGGCGCACACCTGTAATCCCAGCATTTGGGAGGCTGAGACAGGAGGATTGCTGTGAGTTCGAGACCACCCTGGGCTATATAATGAGTTCCAGGTCAGTCTCAACTACATAGTGAGACCCTGTTTCAAAAAACAAAAAATAAGCAATATTGTTTTCTATCCTTTCATTTTCATTCTTGGTATGTCTTTGTTTCTTGGTTTTTCAAGACGGGGTCTTGCCATGTAGTTCAGGCTGGCTTTGAATTCACTGTGTAGACCAGGCTAGCCTTGAACTCATGGCGTTCCTCCTGCCTCAGCCTCTGAAGTGCTAAAACTACAGGCATGTGCTACCCCACTGCCCTGTATGTCTTTGCTAGTGAGATATTTTTCTTACATATATATTTATTGTTTTATTTGTTTGTTTGGTACCAGGGATTGAACGCATGACCTTGCGCTTTTGAGGTAGGCGGCTGAAACACTGAGCTAAATCCTTAATTCTGCTGAGATGTGTTTCTTGCAGGGAGCAAATAGTTGGGTCTTGTTTTTTAATCCAATCTGCCAGTCTGTGTCTTTTAATTGGAGAATTAAGACCATTTACATCCAGAGTTAGTTTAGGAAAGTATATGTTAATTCCTGACATTTTATTCATTTTCTTATATTTGATTCTTTCGTATTTCTCAGTAACTTGCCTTGCCAGGAGTGCTGGTGCATGCCTGTAAGTAATCCCAGCACTCAGGAGGCTGAGGCAGGAGGATCACTGCAAGTTTGAGGCCAGCCTGGGGTACATAGTAGTTTAAGGCCAGCCTGAGAACTACATAGTGAGACCCTGTCTCAAAGAAAAAAAACAAAATACACACACACACACACACACACACACACACACAGAAAAACAGCAACAACAAAAAACAACCGTTCTTCCTTTTCCATGTATAGGATTCCTTTAAGTATCTTCTGCACTGCTGGCTTAGTGGTAAGGATTTCCTTGGTATGTTTATCTCAGAGGATCTTTTTTTTTTTTTTTTTTTTTTTTTTTTTTTTTGGTACCAGGGATTGAACTCGGGTCCTTGCGCTTGCAAGGCAGACCACCAAACCACTGAGCTAAATCCCTGGCCCCTGATCTCAGAGGATCTTTAATTCTTCAGTTTGGAGGGTAGCTTTGCTGGATATAGTAATCTAGGTTGACAGTTACTTTCTTTTAGAAAATACATCTTTCCAGGCCCTTCTGGCCTTTAGGGTTTCTGCAGAGACATGAAGTTACTGATGTTTTTGCCTCTGTAACTGATTTGCAGCATTCACTATTCTTTCCTTATTCTGTACTTTGGCATTTTAACTATAATGTGATATGGAGAGGTTCTTTTCTGGTCATTCCTTTTTTTGTACTGGGAATCAAACTCGGGACCTTGTGCTTGCGAGGCATTTGGCAGAACCACTGAGCTAATCCCCAGCCCTCTGTTCATTCTTGTTGGGGTTGCAAGGGAGGTGAGGCACCACTGAGCTACACCCCTGTCCCTCTAAATGCCTCTGATACCTGGACATCTATATCTTTCCTAAGATTTGGGAAGTTTTCTGTTATTTTTTTATTAAATAGATTTTCTATGTCTCAGCCTAGAATTTTTTACCCAACAAAATAGCCAGCAAAAATAAAGGGAAAAGTATTTTAGTCCAGCAAACCTGGGAGAATTCACTGTTCACAGGCCTGTTCTATACACACACATCAAGGACATAAGGAAAATAATAAAAGAAGTGTGAGTCTATGCAAAGGAATAATGAAACCCCCCAAATGAAAATATGGGCAGATATAATTTTTCTTATTCAAAAAATGTGCTTAAGAGATAACTCGTTGTTTGAAGCAAAAATAATAATGAGCTGAATGTGGTGGTATATACCTGTAATTCCAGCACTTGTGAGCTGAGGCAAGAGGATCATGAGTTTGAGGCAGGTCTGCACTACATAATGAGTGTAAGGCTTCCCCAGACTACATATTAAGACCCTGTCAATTTTAGTCAGCTTTCTCACTGTGAGGACGCAGTATCTAACACCTACAGCTTGAAGAGAGGTTTAATTTGGCTTACAGTTCAGGGTACTCAGTCCACACTTGGCTGGCACCAAGGCAGAAACATCATGTTGGAAGGGCATAGTGGAGGAAAGCTGCTCGCCTCACGGCAGCCAGGAAGCAAAGAGAGGAGGAGCTGGGAAGAGATACACTCTCAAAAGGCAGGCCACCAGTGATATGCCTCCTCCAAAACCTAACAGCACATCTTAGCTGTGAACTCAGCAATGGATCGAGTCACTAATGAATATAGTGCCCTCATTATCCAGTTGTTTTCAATGCCCCCCTTGAGACTTTGGGGGACATTCTAGGTCTGAACCATAATGCCCCCAAAATATATTTTAGGGCTTATTACATATGTAAAATTAAGAATGACAAATAGCACAAAGGGTAAGGAGAAAAATGGAAGGAAATCTCTTACAATATATCTGAAATGATATAATGATACTAGTTGGAAGTAGGCTGTGATAAATTAAAGATGTATTTAGTAAGCCCAGGAGAGGAGTTGACAAACTTTTCCCATAAAGTACCCTAATATCAAAGCACCAAAATATATAAAGCAACAAGAGAAAAATGAAGAAATACAATTTAACCAGAAGAGCTGGAGACGTCAACACTTCACTCTCAGTAATTGGTAGGACGAGGCAAAAGATCAACAAGGAAATAGACAACACTATAAACCAACTTTACCTAACAAACATTTATAGAACACTCCATACGACAACAGCAAAATAATCCTTAAGTTGTGTGGGGATGTGAGCATGATCTGGCCGTGACATCTGTCACCATGTTGATTGCTGCGGTTTATTTGGCTCATCTACCTGTCTAGTTGGGTGACCCCTTCCTCTATCATTGCTTCATGTGTGTCCTTCCCAAAGCTGCGTGTTCAAAGAAACAACCTTCCCCAATAAAAGAGGACCTTTCTTCAGTAAAGGGTACACAAATAGCTGCACTTCCCTGCTAGAACCTTCAAACGAGCTCCCAAGTGCACATAGAGCATTCTCTAGGATAAAATAGCTTTACTCCAGGCCATAAAACAAACTTCAATAAGTGTCAAAAGATAAAAAAATAATACAGAGAGGGCCGGGGATTTAGTTCAGTGGCACCATGCCTGCCTTGCAAACACAAGGACCTGAGTTTGATCCCTGGTACAAAAACAAACAAAACCCCAAAGTATTATTTCCAGCTGCTATCAACTGTGCCCCTTGCCAAATTTATATTTATGAGAGAGGGGTAGCATCTCTTTGTCTCTACTTCTGGCTCCTGCACTGTATGTTTAACTGCAGAGAATCACTATTTTAAATAGTTCTATATCTATCTCATAAGAATAGAGACATCTTAAGCACAGTAAAATGATCAAATTCAAGAAATGTAACATTGCTGAAATAGTATTACCTTTTATAAGCCATACTCACATTCCTTCATTTTTCTTGATAATGCACTTTACTCGTGCTTCTCCAAGGGCTGGGGATTTAGCTCAGTGGTTCTGCTGCTTGCCTTGCAAGCACAAGAACCTGAGTTCAATCCAAAGTACCAAAAAGAAAAACAAAGAACAAAGCTGTACCATTGATTCTCCAATCCAGGAGCATATATTGCGTATCTTAAGCCAGTTTTGGAACTTTGTTTAGACCATTTTGTTTTTAGTGTTTCATTAGATCCCTATTGCTATGTCTGTGAAACTTCCCAAAATTCAGCTGTATGAATTAGTTAAGGTAGCATAACAGGGACCATTGCATGTGAAGTATATTAATCAGCTTTTCATTGCTGTAACCAAATACCTCAGAAAAGCAACTTAATGGAAGAAAGGTTTATTCTGACCCAGTTTTAGTTCATGACTGGATCCTCCAAAGCAAAAAACATCACGGCAGAAGGGGATGGCAGAGGAAGGATACTCACCTCTTGGCAGCCAGGAAACAGGAAAAAGAAGAGTCAGAAAGAGAAGAAAAGGCTGGAGACGGGATCTGACCTTTCTTTTTTTTTTTTTTTTTTTTTTTTTTTTTTAAAAATACTGGGGATGGAACGGGGATCTGACCTTTAAAGGCACACTGCAGAGACCTACTTCCTTCAACTGGGCCCCCACCTTGTATCCCATGTGGCTATGAAGACATCTGTGCATTAACCCATTGATGAGGCCAATGTCATCATGCCCTAATCATCCCTTTAAGCCCTACCTCTGTATATTGCTGCATTTAGGATCAGGCCCTCAATACATGATTGTTTAGGGGACACTTCATATTTAAACCATAACACAGAGGCCCATGCCCTAAAGGGTCAATCTACCTTGCCCCAACCTTCTGCCCAGTGGAAGGGGCAGAAGTGTTAATAGATTTGCCCTTGCCTATACTAAATTAAGAACCGTGACCTAGGTAGGGGCTCGAGTTACCAGCAGAACAGAATCAGCTGTAACAGCGTCTGCTGCTTAGGAAGCAAGTGAAGCTGAATCCTGGATAAGAAGTACAGCATGAAGCCAGGATGATGGCTTAAATCTGTAATCCTGGCTATTGCAGGGCTGAGGCAGAAAGATCACAAGTTGGAGGCCAGCCTGGGCAACTTAGTAAGACCCTATCTCAAAATAAATGAAATGGGATTGGGGTGTAGTTTAGCACTCACTCCCCAGTACTGAGAAAAAAAAAATACAGCATGAATGAAAAGATGTTCCATGTGAAAATATGTCTGTATGTCTGATGCTATTTTGAGTGGACTGAGAATTGTGTGTGGATGTCCTTGGAACCTGTTTGGTTGCCAGGTGAACTTTTTCTTGTGGATTGTCACAGGAGCACATGACAGATGGCTCACGCCAGGCTGGCTATGGCCCTGTGCCTGGACTGCTGATATCATGGGTTGGATGAGACACCACCCAGAGAGGCCAATCTGCCAGCTTTATTTAGTTTCATGATGCACGGACGTCCTTCTGATCCGAGCACAGCTTCCTCTCACATTGTGCAGGTTTGTATTTTTAGGCTCATCGTGCAGTGCCCAGCTCCCACACGTACAGTGTTCTTGAAATTCTGCAGCAGCAGTTGTGGGTTGACTGCCTGCCTCCTCCACAGTGCTGGGAGGGGGAAGTGCTCTCTGCCTCCTCAGGATCCAGACTTTCTGTAGCATGCTCAGACTCTGAGCATGGGAGCTGGCCCTTAAGCTGCCCCGCAATGAGGCCTTGAAGACACCTTGTAGTCACAGGTGTCAAATGGGTATCCAGCTGCCCTACCTTCTCCTCACTACCCACTCACTTCTGTCTTAGTAAGAATTAGCAAGCATTACATGTTAGGTGGTGAGGGTGTACAGGTAAGTAAGCATTTACCCTCAACTTCAGAGAGCCACTTTATCAACTCACAGACTGTCAGAGTGGGACTGCCCAATCCAAAAGATAGCCTCATGGGCAAAGAAACTAAGGCTCAGAGAAATAAAGTGAAGTCCAGATCACTCAGCCAGGAAGCCAGGACATAACCAGAATACTTGTTTCACAACTCAAAGATCTTTCTTATGCATCACTTGCTTTTGTTTTGTTTTTTGTCTTTGAGACAGGGTCTCACTATGTAGTTAAGACTGACCTGGAACTCAGTATGTATGTAGCCCAAGCTGGTCTCGAACTCACAGCAATCCTCCTAGTGCTGGGATTCCAGGTGTGTGCCACCACGCCCGGCTCATCACTTGCTTTTGGCTAGACTGTAACAAGTCTCTATCTCCCTAGTTAGATTTAGCAACTTTAAAAATCCAGACTGGGGATGCCTAAACCCTTCAAATATGAAAATAGTCAAACAAACAAAACTTCCTTAATAAACAGGAATGGGACTTGGGGATGTAGCTTAAAGCCCAGTGCTCAAACATCCACAACCCCTCAAAAACAAATACACAAATAAAAACTCCAAAGTACTATTTTGTTATTGGTAGTGGTACTGGGGATCTAACCCAGAGGTTCTCTGCCACTGAACCATATCCTTAGGTCTTTTAAATTTTTTTCCACTTTGTTTGTTTGTTTGAGACAGGGTTTCACTGTGTTGTTCAGGCTGGGTTTGAACTCATTATGTAACCCAGGCTGGCCTCAAACTCACTGCAATCCTCACTCCTTTCTCTCCTAAGTGCTGAGATTACAGGTATAGGCCACCACACCCCATAAAAATTTTTTCATTCTGAGCTAGGCATTGTGGCACATTCCTGTAGTCCCAGAATTCAGAAGGCTGCAAGTGCAAGTTCCAGGCCAGCCTGGGCTACACAGTGAGTTCAAGGCCAGTCTGAAATACACAATGAGACTGTCTCAGAAAATCAAAATAATTTTTAAAAAACATTTTTTATCATTTTGAGACAGTCTTACTAATTTGCCCAGGCAGGCCTTGAATTTGCAGTCCTCCTTGCCTTGACCTACCAAGTGCTAGGATTGCAAGCCTGCCCCACTGTGCTCAGCCTAAACTACTTTTAATCACAAAATTCTCTGCTAATTATATAGAGTTGCAACAATTGAAAAGGTTTTAAAGTCAAAGATTTGAAATAATGAATACCCCAGCTTCTGTGACGTGATGATTTAGCTTGCCTTAGACCTTTATGTTAAGTGGAATCTTACAGCATTTCTATATAGCTGTTTTTACCTACATGAAATAATGACCAACTGTACATTCTCATACATGTTATTTACTACACATATGTATGCATTTAGTACTAAAATTGTTGGAATATTCAAATTTAGGTTGGGTGTGGTAGTGCATCCCTGTAATCCCAGCACTTGGGAGGCTGAGGCAGGGGGACTGCTGTGAGTTTGAAACCAGCCTGGGCTATATAATGACTTCAAGCCTATCTTGAATTACATAGCAAGAGCCTGTTTCAAAAAACAAAGTAAAACAAAAAATCTTCCTACCTCAGCTGCCAGAGTAAGTAGTATTACATCTGAGTGCCATTGTATCCAGCTGAAGTCTGGTATTTTTGCCAGCAAAACCAGAGACTATCCAATTTGTCACCCCTGGTCTCAAATAACTCAGCAACCAAACCTACCAGCAAGCAAGTCTCAATCATTGCCTGAACGTTTCAAAGACATGGGCATCAACGTACATAATTTTAGCCACCAGAGGGCAGTCATATCTTTGAAATACAAAGGGGTAGGAAAAAGGACGAACCCAGCCCTTGGACCTGTCTCTTAAGTGG
>NW_022900942.1:38323936-38336527 GCF_012274545.1 Fukomys damarensis | reverse complement strand
TTTTTTTTTTTTTTTTTTGGGGGTGGTATTGGGGATTGAACCCAGGGCCTCCCACAGGCTAGGAAAATGCACTACCACTAAGCTGCCCGCCTTCTACTATAATCTTCCTTTTCCGGGGAGAGAATTATTGGTAGAAGCACAGCCAAGAAAGAATCTTTCCCACCATGACTGCAAGGGCCCAGTGTTCTCAGTCAACCCATCCACTGACTTCCATAAACATACTGTTTGGTGTGCTCAGTGTGCACTCAAGATGTCCCTTTCTCCTGAAGCACTGTGCCACCAAAATCTCTGAATTCCCTGAAGCTCAAAATTCCAAGTACCAAAACCAGTGCCAGGAGTTAAGCCTGAAGATAAAAGCAGAAGATGTTTCCCTCTGCCAGTGCTACGCTTCCTCTTTGCAATAATCATCATCATCATAATAACAATAATACAAAAATCCTGGTTCCACCATGCAGAGAAGGATCATCCTTCCCTTTCCCAGTTCTGTCCCCACTTCTCTCCTCCAGGGTGTCTAGGGGTGCTGTGGAGGGCACTTGGCAACTGCCCTCAGTAAGCACGCCGGGAGGAGGACAAGACGCAAACGCAAAGGGGAAGGTGCATGCAATAGGGTCCCAAGGGCCCTCTGGGAACGTGCTGCTGACGTCAGAGCATCCTGGTGCTCATCCCCGAGGAGTCCAGGCAGCACTGAGCCATGCACTGGCCCTGACTGTGTCCCACGACAATGGGGCTGCTTTCGGGGGAGGGCTCTTTCACAGCCCATCAGTAATTTGCACACCGTGTCCACGTCCATGCTGCGGCCAGATGCCTCAACACTGCCCAGTCCATTCCAGCCAAAGTAAGAATCAGTGTTTCTGATTGTCCTGGGTGATCCCGGTCACAAGAAGCAAGTTGCAGGCCAAGAACTGCACACTCAGGACACCGCTCATCTGCTCAGTGTACACTCCCATGAGCTCACTGGAGGAGCCATCTGTGGGAGCGCTACAACGTGTGTTCCGGAGGTCACAAACGCGCACTGAGTTGTCCATGGAGGCAGAGGCCACTAGACTGTCAGGGTTGCAGGAGACATCCCACTTGTTGACTGTTTGCGCTAGTTCTTGGGCAACTGAGTTTTTGTTCATAAAATCTTTTCCTACAACAATGTCTTCAAGAGTTCTACCTAACTTCTCTTCCAGCCAATTTAGTATTTCTGTTCTAATATTTATGTCTTTGATTCATTTTGATTTTAGGTTAGTTCATGGTGAGAGATATAGGCCTGGTTTTAATCTTTGGCAAGTTGAAACCCAGTTTTTCCAGCACCATTTATTAAGAGGCTATCTCTCCTCCAGTTAGGGTGTTTGACTCCTTTGTCAAAGATGAGGTGGCTAAGCGAGTCTAGAGTTATTTCTGCATCTTATAATCTATTCCACTGGTCCTCAGGTCTGTTTCTTTGCAAGTGCCATGCTGCTTTTATCACCATAGCTTTGTAGTATAGTTTCAAGTGGGGGACTGTGTTACCCCCTAACTTCTCTTTATTGCCTAAAATTGCTTTTGCTATTCCAGGTTTCTTTCTCTCTCTTTTTTTTTTTTTTTTTTTTTTTTTTTTTTTTAGGGTCTCACTGTGTAGTTGAGACTGAGCTGGAATTCACTATGTAGTCTTGAAATCACAGCATCCTCCTGCCTCAGCCTCCCAAGTGCTGGGATTACTCACTATGTAGCCCAGGCTCCCAGTGATCCTCCTGTTTCAGCCTCCGGAGTGCTGGGATTACAGGCATGTGCCATCACGACCAACGAGAGTTTTCTTTTTTAAACTCCTAAATCAGGTTTGTTTTTAGAGTGCTTCTCAGTAAGCTTATATTATTTCGCTTTTGAGAATGGATCTTGCAATGTAGCCTAGGTTGGCATCCAACTGGAAATCTTCCTGCCTTAGCCTCCAAAGTGCTGGGATTACAGGCCTGTACCACCACACCCTGCTTAATACTGTATTCTTAAAACTTCAAACCACATGTTTTCCTAACATTGCAGATGTAAACATCAAAATAGGTGTATAGACTCTGAAAGGTGAGCAGAAAGAAACTTCAGGGTAGTTATACCCAAAGCACCAATTAAATCTCATTTGTTAATGGGAATTTTTTTTTCCTGAATAGTCATTTAAAAATTACTTTGTTTTTGTTATCATTTTTGGAGACAAGTTCTCACTATGTAGTCAGGCTGGCTTTGAACTAACTTTGTAGCCCAGGCCGGCCTTGAACTCAGGCAATCCCCTTTTGACCACCGGAGTACTGGGCTACAGGCATCCACCGCTAAGCCCTGCTCTGAACTTTGGTGGAAAATGAGATGGACTGGATTTTGGAGCTGGAAATTTTTAAAATTTTTATTTATTTCTTTATTTTTTTGGTAGCAGGGATCGAACTTGGTCCTTATGCTTTTTTTAAGGCAGGCAGTGGCACTGCTGAGCTAAATCTCTGACCCGATATTTTTTTTTGTTAGTTTCAGTGTAGCTGTCATATTACTCACTGATTTCAGTTGAGTTCATTTTATTTTATTTTTTGGTGGTGGGGATTGAACCCAGGGAACCATTAGTTACATCTCCAGCAAATTAGCTTGTCACTGACACACAGGCTAGCCTCAAACTCGTGATTCTCCTGCCTCAGCCTCCTTGGTGGCTAAGTTTATATTATCACAGATTTGTGCTGCAGCTCATGGCTCATATTTTATATCCCCCACCCCCTTTCGGTACCAGGGATTTTACTCAGGACCTCATACTTGCCAGGCAGGCACCAGCAGTATTGAGCTACATCCCCAGCCCATATTTTTTATTTCTTAAGATGGGGTCTCAACTAAGTTGTCCACACTGGCCATGAATTTGCCCAAGTACCTGGTATTACAGCTGTGTGCCACCATGCCTGGCATTTTTTTTTTTTCCACTTTTTTTGTTTTTGGTGTCGGAATCGAACTCAGGCCCTTGAGCTTGCGAAGCAGGCAGCGGAACCATTGTGCCAAATCCCCGGCCTAATTTTTTCACTTTTAATCTTATTTTGACATTAATACTTTCTTTTTTGTGGTGCTGGGGATAGAATACTGGGCAGGTGCCCAAGTGCTCTACTCTTGAGCTACATCCCCAGCCTGACACTGGTATTTAAATCTCTTTGCTGTGTATATATGACTAGTAACTTCTGTGAGTTTATGTATTGTCATTATTCAAGGTGCTGTTTTGCTGTGATCCCCAGTTTTAAGGTTTTGTTCTGACATGTACAAGAATTTTATTATTATTTTTGTGGTGCTAAGGTTTAAATTCAGGTCCTTACTCATGTGAGGAAAGCCAGCTCTTTTTTTTTTTTTTTTTTTTTTGTTTTTTGGCACTGGAGATCAAACTGAGGTCCTTGCACTTACAAGGCAGGCGGAGGAACCACTGAGCTAAATCCCCAACACCCACTCTTGATTTATAGGCATTTTGAGTACGTTTTTCTTTTCTTTTTTTTTTTTTTTTCTCGTACCGGGGATTGAATTTGGGTCCTTGTGCTTTCAAGGCAGGCCACCAAACCGCTGAGCTAAATCCCTGGCCTGAGTACTTTTTTCTTTTTGTTTCTTTTTGAAGTTCATTGTTGGTATATACTATAGACCTACACCTTATATTTGGTAACTTTTGTTAGTTATCTTAGACATTCCTCATTTACCTGCCTGTAACTAGGCTATGTAATAATGTATGTTGTGTTTACTGAATTGACAATGCTTGGGACACCTGTAAAAGTTTAAAAATACACTGTTAAATGTGTTTTTACAAGAATACTTGGTCAACTGTAGATGTGTGGGGAAATTGAGATGGATGTGTAACATAAGAAGCTATGAGACTATAGAAGGGGAAGACCTATTGTGAGCACAGAAAACAAGAAAATTATAATTTTATTGGTACATTTTAGATATACAATGTAATGACATCACTAGAAATTTATACCTTCACTTAATCCACCTTGGTTATTTTTTTCCCCATTCCCCTGTCCTTTCTTCAACCCCTCCACTTTTCCCTATTTACAAAGAATTTGCTTCCATTTTTTCATTTTCTCATATTAATTCCATTCCCTTCTTTTCTTTCCCCACCCCTCCTACTTCCCCTTCCCCTAGAAAACAGAATATTTATGTGAAACCCCTTTATTCTCCCAGCACTGATTTATTGATTTCCTACTGTGTGCTAGCAGTTCTATAACTGCCAGAACTGCCAGAGCTGTGGTGAAAAGTGAGACTAACAAAATTCTGGCATTCAAAGACCATCAGCATTTAAACCTGAGGTTTGAGATGTATTTTCAGATGAGGGTTCCAATTTAGGGAACAGCTTTAAGCAAAGTCATGAATATCAAGCTATCGAATGGTCTAGTTGGTCTAGTTCAGTGATGGTGAATGTATGACATGCATGTTGTTTTAAGACAAAAGATGTTATGTATGAGTTTTTTCTCAACTAAAACCTCAGTGTTGAGGTTTAATTGCAGTGTTGGCACTTTGTGATAAGTGAGTTTTGGGTTGCAGTTTGGGCATTCATCTCTAAAAGGTATGCCATCACTGGTAGTTTAAGTGTTCAGAGGGATGGAGGAAGTCAATTGAGGTAGGGCCAGTTTCCTTCTTTCTTATTTATTTAGTTTTGTTTTGCAACAGGGTAGTTCAGTTTGTGTAGTTCAGGCTGGCCTTGGCAGTCCTCTTGCCTCATTTTCCCAAGTGCTGGGAGATTATCGGCATGTGCCACTATGCCCAGCTATTTGTTTTTTTTTTTAAGACACGGACTCATGTAGTTAGGCTAACCTTGAGCTCACTATGTTAGCCCAAGCTGTCCTCTGACTCAGGGTGATCTGCCTCCCAAGTGCTAAGAGGGTTATTGGTGTGCGACACTATGACTAGGTGAATTCTCTTTTAGAGGGAAATTGAGGTGGAATATGAAGGATGAGATAGGTATTCTTTTTAAAGATTTTTCTTCATTCATCCTGAAAGTTTAATGAGTAGAAATTGTATTGTTCCTTTTTATTGGCGGAGGGGGTGCAGGATCTCACTGTGTAATTCAGGCTGCCCTTGAGCTTGTGGCAATCCTCCTGCTTCAGCTTCCCAAGTCTGGGAGTTACAGGCATCTGCTACCACTCCTGGCAGTTGGTTTTATTTATTTTACCATATGCCTACATACACGCACGCACACACACACACACACACACACACACGCAGACACACACATGTATGGAGGGAGAATGTATTTTCTTGTGTTGTTGAGGATCAAACCCAGGGCCTTGCACATGGTAAGCAAGTGCTCTACCACTGAGCTATACCCCAGCTCCTATCTATCATTGGATCAATTGATTGTTTAAGCAAGGTTTCACTATGTAGTCTAGGTTTGTCTTGAACTCACTATATAATTCAGGCTAGCCTCAAACTGGAGACCCTCTTGCCTCAGCTTCCCAAGTATAGTAGCTAGGATTACAGGTTTCATTTATTTATTTATTTGGTTTGATTCTTGATCATTGGATTAAAGAAATTACATAGTTACTTTTATTTAGGTTTGAATTTTTTTTTGTTTTTGTTTTTTTTGAGACAGGGTCTCACTATGTAGTTGAGACTAACCTGGAACTCACTATGTAGCCCAGGCTGATCTCAAGCTCACACTGATCATCCTGTCTCAGCTTCCCAAGTGCTGGGATTACAGTCATGCACCAACACTCCCGGCTATCTTTAGTTTTGAATTTAAATTTGACTTATCAGACTTATATAAATGATTTTCTTAGTCTGTCTTTAGCTGTAATATCTACTTTCCTTGCTCTTTCAGAATGAATCAATCCTTTTCCTTTTCTTTCTTATGGGGATTGAACCAGGGCCTTCACACTGAGCTACATCCCCAACCCTTTTTTAATTTTTCAGACAAGTTCTGGCTAAGTTTTCCAGGCTGGGCTTGAATTTTCAAGCCTTCTGCCTCAGTTGGGGTTGCAGGTGTATGCCACCATGTCCATCTGAGAACTCTTATTACTGAACACAGTGTTCTTGGATTGTGTTGGCAGTTTGTCTCTCAGAAGAACTAGGATTGATAGGATTGATGACCAGTAACAGTTAAGTCAGTTTTCAAATTTAGGCTACAGGGCCTTAGGGTAAAGGAAGGATCAGAGTGCAACTGAAAAGTATCTTGATTTTCTTTTTCTTTCTTTCTTTTTTTTTTTTAAATCTTTTTGAGTTTTTTGGTACTTTTAAAGTATACAGTTACATTCATCACTGGGTTGATTTTCATTTTTTTTTTTTGAGACAGGACATCACTACGTCATTCTGATTGGCCTTGAATTCACTGTCTAACAAAGGTTGGCCTTGAATTAGAAGCAGTCCTACCTCAGCCTCCTGAGTGCTGAAATTACAGGTGCATGCCATCACCCCCACCTATTTAGGAGTGTGTGTGTGTGTGTGTGTGTGTGTGTGTGCATGTGTGTATATATGTGTATTAGGAATTGAACCCAGGGGCTTCACACTGAGCTATATCCCCAGCCCTTTTTGTTAGTTTTAAAGTTTTGGTAACGGGATCTTGAAGTTGCTAAATTTCCCAGGCTGGGTTTGAATCCACAGTCTTCCTGCCTTACCCTCCTAGAGTATTGAGATTACAGGCATGCACCACCATGCCTAGCTAAGATTTGTGGTTTTAACAGTGTCGGTGTCAGTTTTGTTTCTTTTCTTTTCATGTCTTTATTCAAAATAAGGAAACTTCATTCCTCATTGCTTAGCCTCTGTCACTTAATAGATAGATGATGTAGATCCTGAAGTTACTGAGTTTATTTAGTATTAAAATCGGCCCTTTTTTTCCTCCCCTGAGTATTTTCTGTTAAGTGAAGATTAATCAGAAATGGAAATCTATCATACCTTACTCTGTGTTTGTGGTGGGTATTTATGCCTAGTTAAATAAAAAAAAAACAATTTATTGAGGGCTTAAGTGGCAGGTAGGGATGGGTTTCTACCCAGATAATTCAATCTAGTGAAATAGATGATTTCCATATTTCCTTCCTGTTCTAAAATGTGGAGGAGAAAGTATACAATGGGAAAAGAGGACTGTAACAAAAACAGTTGTAGGGAGCTGGTATTTTCCATTGTGATCCTGGAGATTAAAGTCAGCTCGTGTGCTGGGCAAGTACTCTGCCACAGAGCTGTATCCCTGGTCCACCTGCTTGTCTGCCTGCCTTCCTTTTCTTCCCCTCCTTCCCTCCCTTCCCTGCCTCCCTGCCTCTCTCCTGGCTTGCTTGCTTGCTTCCTTCCTTTTCTTTCACCAGGGATTGAACTTGGGACCTTGTGCTTGCCGATGCAGGGTGATAGCACCACTGAGCTACATCCTCCTCCTCCCTTTTGCTTTTTGCCTTTTTTTTTTTTAGATAGGATGGCCTTGAATTCACTATGTATCCCAGGCTAGCCTTGACCTCCCTGTGATTCTGAGCCTGAGCCTCCCAAGAGCTGGGATTCAGGTGTGCACCCACACCCAGCCCTATTTATTTAGACACAAGGTCCTCACTATAGTGTGGAGGTCCTGGGTTCAATCAGTACCAGAAAAAAGGTTCAGTACCAGAAAAAAAGATTATAGTAGCTTTTTTTTTTTTTTTTTTTTTTTTTGGACAGGGTCTCAGTATGTAATTGAGACTGACCTGGAACTCACTATGTAGCCCAGCTGGTCTCGAACTCACAGCGATCCTCCTGCCTCTGCCTCTGAGTGCTGGGATTACAGGCTTGTGCCACCACACCTGGCCTTACAGTAGCTAATCTTAAGAATGCATACAAAATAGAAACATGCTCAGGTAGTTAGAAATTGTTATTGCATGGCCAACATTGGAGGAGAGAAGATACTAACCAAAGGGATTTGAAGTTATTTTTTACTAAGTTGTCTGGTTTAAAAAAATAACTTTCAGAGTGTCTAAGTCAGCATTTTGCAAGGTGCCTTATAATTAAAGAATTATTGAGGATCAGAAAGTAGGTATGGACCAGAACTCTAGGAAAATGGACTATTTTACTTTTTGTACAAAGAACCAAACCCTCGTGTAAGACTTAAACAGTACCCTAATTTTATCCCAACATAGAAGCATATTCTTGTGTGTGTGTGTGTGTGTGTGTGTGTGTGTGTGTGTAAGTAGCGACTGAACTCAGGGACTTTGCAGTCAGCCATACCTATACCTAGCCCTTTTTCATTTTGACTTTTAGGCTGGCCTTGAACTCACTGTGTAGCCCAGCATAGCCTCCAACTTCCAACAATCCTGCCTCAGCCTCGCAAGTGCTAGGATTACAGGTGTGCAGCACCACGCCCAGCTTTTTTTTTTCTTTTATTGAGTTTATTGGTACATTCTAGGTATACAGTACATTTACATTCATTATTGGGATCTTGTACCTTTACATGACAGGTCTTGGTTCTCATTTTTTTCCTTTGTCCCTGCCTTCGGTTCACCCCTCCTCCCCTCCCCATTTAACAAAACTTTATTTCCATTTTTTCATTTTGTCATATTTTTTTCTTTTCCCTTACTACCTTTTCCCTACCCTTCCCATTCAGCTCTTTCCATTTTCTAATGTCCCTTTCAGTTCTATAATGGAGGTCTTTCACCTTGTTAGGCTGATTCCTAGGTATTTAGTATTTTTTAAGCCATTGTGAATTAAACTGTTTCTTATTTGGCGGGTTACTTGTTGGTGTACAGGAGTGCTGTTGTATTTTGTGTTGATTTTATATCTTGCCATTAAGCTTTATTACTTGTAGTGTCTCCTTCTATGATGCTCTAAACCTTTAGCACTTGTTTCTCAGTCAATTTTACTCTTTTTTGAGGCAGGAACTCCCCATGTAGTGGACTACCTCAGCCATCTGAATGCTGGGAACACAGGCGTGATTCCCAGCTTCACTTCAGCTTCACTCTTAGGAAAGAAAGTCAAATGACTCTAGGGCTGGGGATTTAGCTCAGTGGTTCCAGCACCTGCCTCACAAGTGCAATTCCTCACAAGTTCGATTCCCGGTACCAAAAAAAAAAAAAAAAAAAAAATCAAATGACTGTTGATCACACTGAGAAAAAAAATAATTCCTTGTGTCATATGATAGTGTTCAGATTTCCTCATTATTTTTGTCTCTCTGTCTCTTTTCTGTTCTGTTCTGTTCTGTTCTGTACCAGGGATTGAACTTGGGTCCTTGCACTTGCAAGGCAGGTGGTGGAACCACTGAGTTAAATCCCCGTCCCTCCTCATTATTTCATAAATGTGCTTTTTGTTTGTTTGAGTGAGACAGGGCCTTGCTTTGTAGTCCATAGTTGCCTTGAACCCACTATGTAGCCCAGGCTGGCCTCAAACTTACGGAGATCTTCCTGCATCAGCCTCCCAAGTGCTGGTATAACAGGAATGCTCCTCCATGCCCAGCCATTCATGTACTTTTATAGTTATTCAGATCAAGAACCAAATGAGATATGCATATTGTTTTGTAATCTATAGAGTACCCTTTCATTTCTTTTTCTTCTCATTCAGTTTTTGTTTGAGACAGAAATACACTATATAGAGGAGGCTGACCTTGAACTCACTATGTAGCTACGGCTGGTATCAAACTCACAGGATCCTCCTGCTTCAGTCTTGCAAGGGCTGGAATTACAGAACAGTACTAGCACACCCAATTCAGTTTCTTTTTCTCAGGCACATAATTTACTAAGACAAGACATTGAAGTGTTTTCCTATTCTTAATTTGCTAGTTAGATTGCTATGATTGCCCGGCTAGCCCTGTATTTTTTGATAGTTGATCTTTATGTTTAGAGGCTTGATCAGATTCAGTTTCTATAATATATATATTCTCAATTTTCTTTTTAGGGGAAGGAAGAAACTTTACAGATAATGCTAAGTGCTTGCATCAGGAAGCATGCAATATTTAGTTTTTTTCTGTGAGTTAGCAGCTGTTGGAGATCATCACCCAACTCTGCATTAATTACTCATAATCCCTCACTCTGAAAGTCTTCCATCATTCCAAGTTTGAGTCTCTCATATGCATCTTGTTTGTAGCCACTGTGGTGAAAAGAGCTGTTTCCACTGTGTTGTGCTCATTAGGTGTTTGTATTTTAGTCTGTCTTTGGTTCCTTCACAGCCCACATTATCCATGCTGTAACTTCTTATTGGAAAACTCTCCCAAACGCTGAAGAATAAATTGAAAGAAATCCTCACAAACAAAATTATTTTGAGATATTGGCACTTATGTGTACTGTTGTCATTTAAGTAAGTCAATGTTTATATAAAAACAATGGAAAACAGGACTCCCCCCCCCATGCCACTGTTTCAAAAGATTCAAGAAACATCATTAAAGATGTAATGGTGCTGTTCCTAGAACTGAATTCCAAAGGGAAGAGGACTTTATTTTGATTCTTAGTAAAATAATACTTTTCACCTTACTTTTGTGTTATGTAGCTTTAGATAGTTTCATAGTATCTGATTTTATTGTTGTTGTTGTTGGTGGTGGTGTTTTGGTACTGTGGGTTACACCCAAGGCCTTTACACTGAACTATGTCCCCAGACTGATTGGTTTTTTAAGACAAGGTCTCCCTGCATAGCCCAGGCTGGCCTCGAAGTCATGGAGATCCTCACTCACTCTGGAGTGCTGGGATTACAAATTTATGCTGCCACTTGCAGATCAATTGTGTTAGGTTTTTTTTTTTTTTTTTTTTTTTTTTTTTTCCGGAGACAGGGTCTCACTATGTGGTTGAGACTGACCCGGAACTCATTATGTAGCTCAGGCTAGTCTAGAACTCACATTGATCCTGCTGCCTCAGCCTCCCAAGTGCTGGGATTGCAGTTGTGTGCCACCATTCCCAGCTCAATTGTGTTAGTTTTTGTTTTACATTTTATTTAGAAAAATCAAAGAGAAGAAATTATTCTATGAAAAATCATGTTGATTTTATGTAATGGAATATATTTACATATAAGTAAATTAATTGTACTTTCTTTAGTGGTACTGGGGATTGAATCCAGGAGTTTATGCATGCTTGGCAAGCATTGTACTTCCGTGCTGTATCTCCAGCCCTTGTTCATTTATTTATTTATTAACTTTTTTTGAGACAGGATCTTGCTATAATATAAAGTTGACTGACCTTGAACTCATCATGCCATAATCAAGGCTGGCTTCAAACTTGATCCTCCTGCCTCAGTGCCTTTTTTTTTTTTTTTTTTTTTTTTTTTTTTTTTTTGGTTTTTGAGACAGTGTCTCACTATGTAGTTGAGACTGCTCTGGAACTCACTGTGTAGCCCAGGCTGGTCTCACAGCAGTCCTCCCTGCCTCAGCCTCCCGAGTGCTGGGATTACAGGTGTGAGCCGTCATGCCCGGCCTACCTCAGTCTCTTGAGGGCTGGGATTACAAGTGTGCGCCACCAAAATAATTTGTTTTTTTTTTTTTTTTTTTTAGACAGGGTCTCACTATGTAGTTCAGTTTGGCGTTGAACTCACTATGTAACCTAGGTTGACCTTGAATTTGTGGTCATCCTCCTGCCTCAGCCTCCTGAGTGCTGAGTATACAAGTGTGTGCCACCATGTTTGGCTTTATTTATTTGATTTTGTTTTTTTGTTTGGTACCGGGACCAAACTCTGGACTTTGTGCTTGCGAGGCAGGCAGCAGAACCACTGAGCTAAATCCCCGGCCCTGGCTATTTATTTGAGACCTTGTTCTTAAATAAATTGTTGAATGGCCCCAGTTGGGTTTGAGTTTGTGATCCTTTTGCCTCAGTCTTCTAGAGTACTGCGATTACAGGTGTATACCACCATATCAGACTTTTTTTTTTTTGAGACAAAATCTTGTATTGCCCCAGGCTGGCTTCAGGCTTGGAACTCTCTTGCCTCATCCTCCCCAGCAGCTTTGATTACAGATGTGCTGGCACCTCAGTAATTTTGTTTTTCACCTCAGTAATTTTTTTAAAAAGATTCAGCTCATCAGTTCAATAGATTTAAGCATTCATTATGTCTTAGTAGGAGCTATGAGTAAACTGAAAGTGATTAATATGATCCTTCTTTTCATGGAAGATTATAGTATATTAAGCTGAGGAAATGAGTAAAAACATTCATACAGATAACTTGTTTTTTTGAAAATTGCTTTACTTTTTTTTCCAGTACCAGAGATCGATCTCAGGACCTTGCACTTGCAAGGCAGGTGCATTGCCACTAAGCTAAATTGCTGACCCCCAAAATTACTTTTCTTATAATGTGCTTTTTACTTCCCTTCTCCTTCATATATAAAATGATCTTAATTTAATTTATTTGTTTAAATTTTCCCAGTCACAGTGTTTGTGTTGTTTTATGTGTTTGTGTGTTTAATTGTTCAAGCTGTAATTTAAGTGCAGTGATCCAAGACAGATTTTATTTTAGTTTGTTTTTTTTTTTTTGGTACCGGGAATCAAACTGGAGTCCTTGTGTTTGCGAGTGAGGCAGGCGGTGGAACCACTGAGCTAAATCCCCGCCCAAGACAGATTTTAGATCTTGTTGAAAGCAGCCCTACCCATAGATTATGTTTAGTCCTCAAGCAGTGATCTGCTTCTCTAACACGCGCACACACACACACACACACACACACGCACACACGCACCAAATTTACCATCTTAAATTACAGGTTGAATTTGAAGTTTTTTTTTTTTTTTT
>NW_022900942.1:38318842-38323311 GCF_012274545.1 Fukomys damarensis | reverse complement strand
TTTTTTTTTTTTTTGGTACCAGGGATGGAAATCATCGGGTCCTCGCACTTGCTAGTCAGGTGCCGGAACCACTGAGCTAAATCCCCGGCCCTGGATTTGAAGTTTTAAAGTCTTAACATTCTGGACTGGGAATGTAGCTCAGAGGCCAAACACGTGTCAGGCATGAGGAAGGCCCTCAGTTTGATCCCTAGCATCAACAGAAAAGGTACATTTGCAAAAGGAAGGAGAGAGGGAGGAAGGAAGGGAAAAAAAAAATCCACATCACACCAGAACTAATTTAGAGGACCCCTAGACTGGCCATCTGCCTGAAAGCTTCTCACACACTGCTGTGGTTTTGTTATATTTGTCTCCGTATCCCAAGGCTTAATATCTAATGAGAAGGAAGATTTGGCAGCAAGTGCAATTATTGTGCAAGGTGTTCTTTCCTTCATCATTTCCTTGTGGTCCTCCTCAGATCCAGAGACTCATGTCATCATCATTGCTATCTATTAGCTCTGCTCTGTCTTCCACACTGGCAGGACCTTACTTGCCCAAAGCTTTCTTCACTCCTGGCAGGTTTGTCTTTACCTTTCCATGAGACATGATGGGATTATACCAACAATAGGCATGGCGCAACTTTGCAGGTGGTGGGCCAGAGATTGCTTCAACTACTGCCACAGCTGCTTGTGAGTAGCACATGCCCCTCCATGTATGTAGCTCTTATCAGCCAGGGAATTGCTAAGCATCTGGAAGCCAGCAGGGCTTTTTTTAGGTTTCTGAAACCTCTGGCTTTGGCTGTGTCTGGGAAAAGAGAAAATGCAAGAGTTCAGTGCTCAATGCTAAGGAAAAAGTGTTTTTTTTTTTAGTTCTTTTAAGTCAGGGTTTCACTTTGTAGCTCCAGCAGGCCTTATATTCACTATGTAGCCTAGCTCATCCTGACCTCCAATTGGTGATCTTTCTGCCTTAGCCTCCCTAGTGCTGGAATTATAGGTGCGTGCGTGTGTGTGTGTGTGTGTGTGTGTGTGTGTGTGTAAGGTTCTCCATGTGTAGTTTCATGTTTGCCTTCAACTCACCGTGTAGGTCATCCTGGCCTTGAACTTGGGGTGATCCTGCCTCAGCCTCCAAAGTGCTGGGATTTTAGGTGTGTGCCACCACACCTGACAAGATGTGTGTTTTGTTTGCTTTAAAAATCACGCTTAAAAACATACAAAAATACAAAAATAAAAGTCACACTTTTGGGCTGGGATTTTAGCTCAGTTTTTTTGTGCCTGCTGCGCAAGGGCAAGGACCCAAATTCAATCCCTGATATGGGGGAAAAAGTCACTTTTTATTTTTGGTGTGTAGATTGAACTCAGGACCTTAAGGCACCTCTGAGCTAAACTCTGGTCCTAAAAATCACATTCTTTTTGTTTGTTTGTTTTTTTTTGAGACAGGGTCTCACTGTGTAGTTGAGACTGACCTGGAACTCACTATGTAGCCAAGGCTGGTCTCGAACTCACAGTGATCCTCCTGCCTCAGCCTGCTGAGTGCTAGGATTACAGGCGTGTGCCACCACGCTTGGCTAAAAATCATATTCTTATAGCAGTATGTTTGTGTGCCAGTCAGAAATATTAGGTAATAACTGTTACATGTAAGTTTCATGTGTAATTACTATATTGCCATTCTCCACACTATTAAGATTTTCACAGTATTCTATTCTGATAGCCAAGTTATTTAACACTGAAATAACTGAAATCTTTTTGTGACAGTTGCCAAAACCAAGAGTGATTAGGCACACAAATACTGCTTGAAGGACTTTCTTCTAGTTTTAATCTTCATGCATGCAGTTTGTTTATTGGTTTTTATTTTCCATGTTCCCAGTCCCTTGTTCTTGTTTATATTTAAACAACAAAACAGAAGCAAAGGGCCAGGGATTTACCTCAGTGGCACCACCTCTGTCTCACATGTGCAAAGTCCTGAGTTCGATCCCTGATACAAAAAACAAAAAACCTCGAAAAACAAAACTAGCAAAACTTTAAAACATCTTAACTTAGGGATATTTTAAGTGTCTAAGTGTAGATAGAGTAAGCTAAGTACAACTAGGACAAAGTAACTAAGAAAATGATTTTAAAGACCTACAGCAGGTTGATATATGAAAATTTTAGGCTTACGCCAAACTCACTTTGTAGCCTAGGCTGGCTTCAAACTTGCTGTGGTCCTTGTGCCTTGGCCTCCCAAGTGTTGGGAATTACAGTGCATGCACCACCATGCCTGGCTTCCCCAGCTCAATCTCTCTCTTTTTTTTTTGAGACAGGGTCTCAAAGTTGTTGGGTGTGATAGCTACTTGGAGGATCCCAAGTTGAAAACTAGCCTGGAAAACTTAGCCTGACTACATCTCAAAAGAATAAGGGCTGGGACTGTAGCTTACCACTCCTTCCTGAGTTCAGTCCCCAGTACCACACAAAAAAGAGACAAAGCCCCTGCGTATGTCTTTTATGAAACAAAACTAAAGACAAATAATTTTAGGTACATTTTTTAAAAACGAGGGATGGAGTGTGACTGTTATAGTTTATATCTAGATGTTCCCAAGAACTTAATGAGCTCCCAGGCTGGCTTTTTGGAAGGTGATTCCATTAGGGTGCTGTCAGGGTGGGTCTGGTCAAAAGAGGCAGGTTATTGGGGGTGTGGTCTGGAAGGGTCTGTTTAAGTGATAGCAGACCTTTAAGAGACCAAATGCTCACATTGCAACCCAAAACCCACAAAGTGCCAACTCTGTAATTAAACGTGAATCATGAGGTTATAGTTTAGGAAAAACAACGCATACATTAACATTTTTTGTCTTAAAAGGAAAACACAATTACAGAACTTTCAGGGATATAAACAACTTTTTATTGACATGCTGTTTTTTCTTTTTCTTTTTTTTTAAATTTTTTAAATTTTTTTGAGGCAAGGTCTCCCTTTGTAGTTCAGGCTGGCCCTGAATTTTGTATGTAGGTTAGGCAGGCCTTGAACTCATAGCAATCCTCCCACCTCTGCCTCCTGAGTGCTGGGATTACAGGGGTGCGCCATCACTTCTGGGTTGGCATGCTGTTTTCTGATGCTTAGCTACAGGGGCAATGCAGGAGTAGCTTGGCTCTTGTGCTCACAGAGAGGGTCCTATATTCCTGCTGTGGCACTCATGCCATAGGTTTGCCACCATGGTCTGTCTCCTTCCTGTGTTCCTCCTCCATTGACTGCTGTCTCTGCTTCCTGGCTGGCATGACATGAGCGGTTATTCTTCTGTGTCCTTCTGCTGTGCTGTCCTGCCTTGGAGCCATTGGACTATGGACTGAAACCAAAATAAACCTGCTGAGAATTGTGGGTGTGAGGTATTGTGTCCCAGCAATGAAGAATGTGACTAAAGCAGTGACTGAGAGGGAAAACCTTTTGCTATGTTCTTCATGTTCATTTCCTCCATTTTTTTTTCCTGGTATGGGGGATTGAACTCAGGACCTTGTGCTTGCAAGGCAAGTGCTGTGTCACTGAGCTAAATCCCCAGCCCTGTCTCCTCTGAATTTATATGTTGAGATCCTGATCTTCAAGGTGATGGAATTAGGAAGTGGGGTCTTTGTGAGGTGACTGGATCATGAGGGCCCTGCTTGAATGAACTGGCTTGTTGCCCCCCCCTTTTTTTAATTAATTGAGTTTATTGGTACAATCTAGGTATACAATACAGTTACATTCATCATTGGGATTCTGTACCTTTACATAATAGGTCTTGATTCTCATGTTTTCCCCTTGTCCCTGCCCTCCCTTTACCCCCCTCCCCTCTCCATTTACAAACACTTTGTTTCCATTTTTTCAGTTTCTCATATTTTTTTCCTCTACTTTATTACCTTTCCCCCACCCTTCCCACTTGCCCTACACCTTTAGCCCTTTACTTCCTATTTCACATTATTAATTATCTCATTAGGATCCTGTGTACTATTATAGTTTTTCACACCAAAGAAACTATTTGGTATTTCAGTTAAAGAAATCTCTGTATGAACATTAAAAATGGGGCACCCTAAAATAAAACTAAAAAGGAAAGTAAAAGAGAAAAGGCAGTGATGTAACATTAAAATAATCTACTCTTATAGTTATCTTATTCTTTTTTTCATTATTTAGAGAATACTTTATTAGTTTCTGTAATCAAACCCATGTAGATATGACCTTACATGTTTAGTACGATATGTTACCCCTGTACACATGGGAAAAAAAATAAATTAATATTTCTAGACCAATATGGCTGTCCATTTCTGTACAATGCCAATTCAACACAGTAAAGTTCTGCAGTCATCTGCACAAAATTATAGATATTCAGCACATTCCATTAAAAACAAAACAAAACAAAACAACAACAACAACAAACAACAAAGAAAAGAATGATATCCAGAAAACAGCAAAGTTCTGTTGCTGTTGTGGTACCTGGGACCATTTTTTTTTATTAGCATCTTAATCATCATCTGGAAAGAGAACATTCTAGAGTAATA
>NW_022900942.1:38314748-38318364 GCF_012274545.1 Fukomys damarensis | reverse complement strand
GGATACATCAGTCTAGGTTGGAGGTTGTTCTCTTTTAGTACTTGAAATATCTCATTCCAGGCTCTCCTTGCCCCAAGGGTTTGTGTTGAAAAGTCTGCTGTGATTCTGATGGGCTTTCCTTTGTATGTGATTTGTTTCTTTTCTCTTACTGCTTGTAGTATTTTGTTCTTCTGTTGGATTTCTGGGATCTTGATTATTATATGTCTAGGTGTAGATTTTTTTTGATTGTAGCTAGTTGGGGTCCTACCTCAGTTATCTGAATGTCAAATTCTTCCCCTCTGTTTGGGAAGTTTTCTGTCATTAATTCTGTGAACAGCTTTTTTAAGTCATTTGTATTTTCTCCTACTACTCCATGTATTCCTATCAGTCTTATGTTATTCTTCTTTGCATCATCTAGGAGTTGTTGGATCGATTTCTCATGATTTCTTACTGTTTTTAAGAGACCTCTCTTTTCATGGTCACTGACTGCAATCTTCTATATCTGAGAGTCTATCTTTGCATTCTTTTATTTTGTTGAGTACACTTTCAATAGAGTATTTAATCTCCTAGATATCTGTTTGAATCTGTTTTATGGATTCCATTTCTTTCCTATGTTGGGCATTTATTTTTTCCATTTCTTTCTTATGCTGGGCCTTCATGGCTTCTGTCATGGTCCTGAGCTCATCTATTTTTTTGTCAGTTTCTGCTCTAGAGTCTTGAATCACGAGTTCCATTTTGCTCACTATCTGTGGTTATCTGGGAAATTATTTCTGTTTTGAATTTTTCTAGAGCCTGATTGATCTGTTTTGTTACTTTCTGTGCTTTGAGTTCAGGGTGTCCTGGTGGTTCACTATCGGCCTTTTCATCCTCACTTGTCTTACTGTTTGCCATTGGTAAACTGGAAGTCTGTCCTTGTGTCTTGCTTACGTGTTTTGTCATTTTTATTTTTGTTGTCAGACTGTCCTTGATTTAATCTCTGGATTATCACCCAAATCTTCCTGATATAGTTGCTCCCTAGCTTCTGTGTCTCTAATGACCCACAGACATTCTCATCTTCATAACATCAGAGAAAACAGCTCATCAAATCAATGGCAATGCTTTACCCCAACTGATACAGTCAGCAACACATTAAGATCAAACACAACTTCGACACTGACCACCGGTGGTAGTCACTAGTCTATCACCCTGAAATCATCTGAATTAAATTGAAATCAAGAAACAGTCCAGAACATGTCTGCAGTGAACAAAATTTCAATATAGTGTATTTGCCATTTAATGGCTCAGACAGAGCGAGGATGCAAGACCCCTGATCTCAGTTAGCTGATGGCTGAACCCCATGACGCTGACTGACCTTGGGCTGCAAGGCCCAGATTGAGTTCCCCAACCTTCTGAATGGTTGAACTCCACAACGTTCTATTACAGGTTTCCCACACCCTTTCTTTAAAGATGTTCAAAGTTGGGAACTCAGAAAAATACCCTTGATGACGACCTCTGCCTCTGCAGAGTGGGTCCAAAGACTGGCATAGTCAGGAGGTCTGAGAGTGCGCGTGTGCGGTGCGGGGGGTTATAGGGGTTCAGGGGTGCCTGCGTGGCTACCTTCCTGGCACTGGAGCGATGGTGGCTGGGTTGGGAGCTTGCGTGGCTCTCCTTCCCGCAGTGGATTGGAGCCCAGGCTACTTCCTGGTGCTTGAATGATGGCGGCTGGGTCGGGAGCAGGTGTCTTGGTGCCCTTTTAAAAGAGACCAAAAAGAGATTCTTTGCCACTTCTACCATATGAGGATTACAGTGAACCAGGAACCACATTCTCACCTGACCACTAAGTCTACTAGCAGCCTTCATCTTGGGCCTCCTGGCCTCCAAAACTGTAAATAATACATTTCTGTTGTTCAAACTATTTGATATTTCCTTATAGCCATCCAAACAGACTTAGCCTTTGAAGGATGAATTTGAGCCAGGCATAGGGGCACATGCCCTTCTAACTCTAGCACTCAGAAGGCTGAGGCAGTAGGATCCTATGTTTGAGGCCACCTGATCTAGTAGGATGTTCAAGGCTGGCTTGGATTACATAGTGAGGAGATTGGATTACATTGTTTGAGTTGAGACTGGAATTATAACAAGAGAGCAAGCCAGGCATGGTGGAGCATGCCTGGTAATCCTAGTACTAGGGACACTGAGACAGGAGGATTGCTGTGAGTTTGAGGCCAACTTGGGCAACATAGTGAGTTCAAGTCCAATTTTAAATACATAGTAAGACCCTGACTCAGAAAGCCCAAACAGACAAATAAAAAAGAAACCAGCCCCCTGGTATGGTGACACATGCCTGTAATACCAGCAGTCTGGGAGTCTGAAGCAGGAGGATCACAACTTTGAGACCATCTAGCAATCCATTGACTTAGTGAGACTCTATATCAAAAGTGGGGAGGCTGGGAATGTAGCTCAGTGTGAAGCCCTGTATTCAGTCTTCAGTACAGGGGTGGGTAGATGGAGGACCAGTCTCAGAAAGAGCTAGGGAAGAGCTTTCCTGGCAGCAGGAACAGTGAAGTGTAAAACCCCCTGAGTCAGAAAAGCTGTTAGCACCTCCTGAGGCTAGACAGTGATGTTGTTGAAAATAAGATTTGAGCAATACCTACTTGTAGACCTTTTTTAAAATTCAAACTTCATTGTAATTGGAAACGTATATTGAGAAACATAGGTCTGAGCACAGGGAAGTCTTGTTTATCTTCTGTGTATAATGTAAGTGTGCTTTGATTTACACAAAAGATGTATTACATATTTGGGTGAAACCAGATTTTAAATGTTAACTGCAAATACATTAGGAGGACTTAGAGAAATCTGTATTAAAGCCTTATCTTTAAAAGTATTATAGCCTCACTTATCTTTCGTAAAAAAACATACATTCAGAACTTTCATGATTGGTGAAAGAAGGCCACTTGTGTTGCATGACTCGGTCTTAAGCTAAGGAGCAGTTTGGAAATTCAGAAAGTGTTCTAAATATAGCTTTCTAAATATATCTTGTCCATTGACCTACATATTCTTTATTTAGAAATGAGGGTTTTTCATTTCAGGTTAGCTATGAAGAGTAATTAATAAAAATAATTACAGTGTTCTGAAAACCTACATAGAATTGTTTGGACCTAGTTGTCAGTGTGGGCATGCTGTTTATCCTGTATAGTACTCTAAAATTACAGCTTTTGGTGTCTGTTTGTGGTGCTGAGGTCAAGCCCTCTGTACCACTAAGCTACACCCTCAGCTCTATGGCTTTTTAAAAAGTCCCAAAATAAGCCAAGCATGGTGGCACATGCCTATAATCCCAGCCCTCTGGGTGGTTGAGGTAGGAGGCTCACAAGTTCAAGTCCTGAATGTGTAAGTTAACAATTTAGTGAGGTCCTGTTTCAGCAATAAAAGGATAAGTAAATAAAAAGGAACTGAGAATGTAGCTTAGTGGGAAGGCTGGTTCATTCCCCATTATTTTCACCACTTAAATAATGACTGACTCTGAAGATTTATTTTTTCTGTGTATTGGAGATTGAACTCAGGACCTTGTGCTTGTGAGGCAGATGCAGTGCCACTGAGCTAAATTCCTGGCAGCTTTTTTTTTTTTTTTTTTTAAATCTCCCTCCCTGGAAGCATGTTTTGG
>NW_022900942.1:38308410-38314589 GCF_012274545.1 Fukomys damarensis | reverse complement strand
CAGTTGACTGCTGGAACTCACTATGTAGTTCAGACTGGTCTCGAACTCACAGCAATCCTCTTGTGTCAGCCTCCTGAGTGCTGGGATTACAGGCATGCACCACCACTCCCGGCTGTTTTTAGTATTTTGTCTTGCTATGTAGTTTTAGGCTAACCTTGAACTCACTATGTAGCCCAGGCTGGTAGGGATCTCAAAGTAATCCTCCCAAGTGCTGGGATTACAGGTATGTATGGGGTTTTGAATTGAAATTGCTTCTGTTTTTACTTTTAAAATATCTATTGAAAATTTGAAGACTTGGAAGGTTTAGCTAAGTCATAATATTATGCTGTGCCTAAAATTTACTAGCTGTACCAGTGATGCTAGCCAGGCCAGGGTGAGGCAGATTGCTATTTTGTGTTGGTTGTCCACAAGGTTTGATGAAGAGTCATTAGCTGCTGTGGTTTCTGTATGGGACCTTAAGAAGATGCTTTGTAGTAGAAGATGGCCACAGTGTAGGTGTCTGCATTTTTTTAAAAACAAAAATGAGATTTCGTACATTCATTTAACTGTTTTGAATTCAATTTGCATCTTGTCTCTGGCTGACTTGGATCTAGGGGCTCATTTGATGTCATCTGGGCACTATTTTCAGCTTTTCTCTTTTATATACTGACTTTGTATACTTTTGAGTTTTATTTTCAGCCAAACTTTCCTCTCATGAGGGCAAAGTTGGCCCCCAGTAGCTCCAAGCTAAGGATTTTCCTTACCCTCTGTGCCACTTCAGCAGATTGTAGCTTTTTGGGTTTTTTTTTGGGGGGGGTAATGGGGATCGAACTCAGGACCTTGTACTTGAGGGGCAGTTGGCAGAACTACTGAGCTAAATCCCCGGCTCTTGTAGCTTTTTGTTTCTTAAAAAATAATCCTAGCACTCAGGAGGCTGAGGTAGGAGGATTGCTGTGAGTTTGAGACCAGCCTAGGCTCTACATAGTGAGTTCCAGGTCAGTCTCAACTAAATAATGAGACCTTGTCTCAAAAAAAAAAGAAAAAAAATCATAGACTTCATTTTTTAGAGCAGTTTTAGGTTTGCAGAAAAAAACCCTAAAATTTCTATATTTCCCTCCCCTGCCCAGTTTGTCCTTTTATTAACATCTTTCATTACTTTGATACCTTTGTTACAATTTATGAGCCAATATTGATACATTATTACAGCCCCCACCCCTGGGTCTCCCTTTGTAATTCAGGCTGGCCTTAAATTTAGTAGCCCAGGCTAGCCTCCTACTTGCCTCAGCCTCCCCAATGCTGGGATTATAGGCATGTGCCACCACACTCCAGTATCCCTTATTTTATATTAAAGTTCAGTCTGAACCAGATTGTGTTGGCTAGCACTGAATAAACAGTTCTTTGGGCTTGAACAGATGCCTAATACCAAATCTCAATACTCCCCAGGACAGTGGTACAATTTTTGTAGTTGATGAACCTATATTGACATTTTTGTCATCCAGAGTCCATAACTTATATAAGAGGATTCGTTCTTGTTGAACTTCCTAGGAGTTTTCTGATACCATATCATATAGCAGTTTCACTGACTTAAAAAATGTTCTGTGTTCTAACTTCTCCCCCTACTACTGGCAATCACTAAGTATCGTACAGATTGAATAATACTGTATGTAATTTTAAGATTTGCTTCATTTGCTTAGTGATGTGGATTTAAGTGTTTCCCATGTCTTTTCATGGCTTGACAGCTCATTTCTTATCAGTTAATAGTTTCACATTGCTCAGATATATTAGTTTATCCACTCACTTACTGAGTGGGATCCTGATTGCTTCTCATAATTGGCATACTGCTAATTTTGACAATAGTTCAGCATTTTTAAAATCAAAAATCGTAATAAGAGTAGAATTATAGCAAAAGTATCCTTTCTCTTGACTTTATTACCATCAGCAGCAAATATTTATTGATAGCTCATTATTATAGGGTATAACGCTGGGTGGGTGCCTTAGTTACTTTTCTCTCTTGTTGCTGAGACAAAATACCTGACACCCAAAGTTAAAAGAGGAAAGGTTTTTTTAGCTCACGGTTTTACAGCGGTTTCAGCCAGCTGGATCCAAGGGAGGGTGGCATTGCAGAGAAGAAACAGTTTATGGCAGCCAGAGGTTAGTAAAACAAGCAAGGACCTATATTTTTTATTTATTTATTTTCATTGAGTTTATTGGTACTTTTTAGATAAATAGTACAGTTACATTCATCGTTGGGATCTTGAACCTTTACATGACAGGTCTTGGTTCTCATTTTTCCCTCATACCCTTGCCCTCCTTTCACCCCTCTACCCTTCCCTATTTACAAAGACTTTGTTTCCATTTTTCCCTTTTCTCATATTTTTTCTTTTCCTTTCCCCTTCCCCTCCCACTTCCTTTAGCCCTTTTCTTCCTATTTCACAGTATCAATTATACAATTTAGATCTTATTTACACTTTTAGTTTCTCATACCAGAGAGTATTCGGTATTTACATGTGTGTCCTATTTATTTCACTTAAGAGTATGGCTTCACTATGCCTCCGTTTTCCTGTGAATGACTCTAGTTTCTCATTCTTTATGGCTGAGTAGTATTCCATTTTATAGAAAAACCGCATCTTCTTTATCCATTCTCCAGTTGATGGGCAATTGGGCTGTTTCCAAGTTTTAGCTATTACAAACTGGCCGCTAGAAATATAGGTGTGCATATATTGCTGTGGTATGATTCTTTTAGTTCTTTTGAAAAGATACCCAGCAGAGGGATATCTGGGTCAAATGAACCTCTAACCCCAGCTCTTTGAGGTATCTCCATATTGATCTCCATAGTGGTTGCACCAGTCTGCACTCCCACCAACAACGGAGAAGGGTTTCTTTCTTCCCACAGTCCTACCAACATTTGTTATTTGGTTGATTTCTTTCCTTTTTTTTTCCAATTTAGAGTATTATTTCCAGTTGGTTGATTTCTTGATACCATCCATTCTTTGTGGGTGAGGTGGAATCTCAGTGTTGCTTTATCTGCATCTCTTAAATGACCAGTGATGTTGAACATTTTTTCATATATTTATTTGCTACTTTTACTTCTTTGTCTAAGAAATGTCTGTTCATTTCAGATGTGCCCCCCACCCCCGCTTTTGTTTTTTTGAGACAGGGTCTCATCCATGCAGTTGAGGCTGACCTGGAACTCACTGTGTAGCCTAAGCTGGTCTTGAAATCACAGTGATCCTCCTGCCTCAGCCTCCTGAATGCTGGGATTACAGGCATGCGCCAACATGCCCGGCTTAGACGCCCATTTTTTAATTGGTTTTTGTATTGGGGGGGCTGATTTTTTTGAGTTCTTTATATATTTTAGATAATAGTCAAGCGAGGGTCTTTAATAGCATCTTTCTGCCCCTTTTATCTTTTTTGTTTGTTTGTTTGTTTTGTTTTTTGAGACAGGGTCTCACTATGTAGTTGAGACTGACCTGGAACTCACTTTGTAGCCCAGGATGGTCTTGAACTCACAGGGATCCTCCTGCCTCAGCCTCCCCAGTGCTGGGATTACAGGCATGTGCCACCACACTCAGCTTGCCCCTTTTATCCAGGCTGTTTAGGAGATTAGCACTGACATCTAGTCCTAATCCCCTTGATCTAGCATTGCACCATGAATCAATCCCAGTGTCACACACTCTAGACCCAGTCAATTCTGAAAAAAACTCCTCCCCTAACACGTGAGGCTTTTGGGGGACATCTAGACATACCTGTAACAATGGGATATGCTGTAGAGTGGGTTGTGATTAAGAATATGGGTTCTGGAGAACTTTGGAGAAAATTCTGACTTCAGTATTGATTCTCTTAAGTTTGCTAACTTCCTAACTTTGCATCTTAGTGTGTATTTACATATACTTAAGTTATTTCAGATGGAACTTTGAAATCTGTTCTTAGGTTTTAAGCCTTCGTTGTTTCTTTTGGTTTTTCTCATCTGTCAAATTATAGAATAGAAGTTTAAGACTTCTATTCTTTTGTATGTATGTTTTTTTGTTTTGGTACCGGGGATCGAACTCGGGTCCTTGCGCTTGCAAGGCAGGCGGCAGCACCACTGAGCTAAATCTCCAGCCCTGTATGTATGTATGTATTACAGTGCTAGGACCTCAAACCTGCTAGGCAAGCCTGTTATGACTAAGCTATATTCCTGGGTCTCATCTTAATTTTTGGAAAATAGTTATTTTGGATATAGAATTTTTTGTAAATTTTTTTCTTTGACTCTGTCTTTCACTTCCCTCTAGTCTTTATTGTTTCTATTGAAAAGTCAGCTGTAATCTTACTGTGTTTCCCCATATAGGTTTTATTTTTTCATTTTCTTTTCCTTTTTTTTTTATGGCTGGGTCTCTATATGTAGCTGAATGTAGCCTTGAATTTGTGGCATTCCTCCTTCCTCAGCCTCCTGAATGCTGGGATTACAGCTATGCGCCACCATGTCCAGCCCCCCACCCCATAACAGAGATTGTACCCAGGGACTTTCCACTGAGCTACATCCTCAGTGCTTTTTGTTTTTTGTTTTGTGAAAGGATCTTACTAGGTTGCCAAAGCTTGGCTTGAACTCAGAATCAGCCTGCCTTAGCCTTTTGAGTAGCTGGAATTAGATGTATTTCTTTTAACATTTTTATTGTGATTTATCTGTGGCTTTCTTAACATTTGTCCTAAAGCTAACTTAATGTGTAGATTTATTTTTTTCAATAAATTTGGGATATTGTGCCAGGGAAGGGTGATTTATAGCATCGATGTGTTTTAGAGGTGCTTTGTCCAACATCCAGTAATGTCTCTGTCCCTCAAGTCAGGCTTAAGCCTCAAAGAGAAGCCTTATTTTGGCAGTGCTTGCAAGAGATTTGCTTATCAATACATGGCTGCAGGCTGGATGTGAAAAGTGGATGTCCTACCTCTGCTGGGAGGGTAGCTGAAGGGACTGTAAGGCAGACTAATACTGACTGTGTAGTACTATTTTTTTGTTTGTTTGTTTGGTTTGTTTTGAGTCAGGGTCTCACTTTGTAGTTCAGACTGTGATCCTCCTGAGCATGTGCCACCACACCTGGCTGTAGAGTACTGTTCTTGAATGGACTGTTCATCTTGCTGAGCTGGAAGTGTTGATTATAGACATCATTGTCCTTACTACATCTTAATATATTTTTTTGAATACATGTGTCTTCATTTACTGTGTGTCTGTGGGGCATTTCCAGAAATTTTGTTTCTTCAGTTTTGGTGGGGAGTGGATTCATGGAACTCTTCATATTGTCATTGTGGAAGTGAAACTCACAGTATTGTTTCCTGATGGGGATTGAACCTTGGCCTTTTTGTACCACTGAGCTATGACCTAAAAGCCCCCCTCCATTTTTAATATGGTTTAAAATGTCCACCATATAACAGAAGATTTATAATTTAAAAAGATTTAAAATATAAAATATAGCAGTGTTAAAATTGTTTAATTACATGCACATTGCTGTGCATCAGATTGATAGAATTTTTACTTCTTACACTGTTGCTTTTTAAATTTCATAATTGGTATAATTATTATTATTATTTTGGTTTTCTGATACAGGATCAGGATCTTGTCACATAACCAAGGCTGTCCTCAAACTTGAGATCCTCTGCCCCAAAATACTGAGTGCTATTATTACAGGTCTGTACCACCATGCCTGGCTTTGCCTCCTCCTCCTCTTTTTTTTTTCTTTTTTTTGTGTGCCTGTTACTGGGGATCAAACCTAGGACTTTGTTTCTGGGGTATATCCCCAGTCTTGATTGATTGATTGAGGCAAGGTCTTGCTATATAGTGCAGGCTGATTTTGAATTCACTATCCCAGGCTGGGCTCAAACTTGCAGTGACCCTCATGCTTCAGCCTCCCAGGTGCTGGGATTATACAGGTGTGTGCCACCATCCCCAGCCCACAGTCTTCTTTAAGAGGCTGAAAAATTTCAGACACAGCTTTATTGTGAACTGGTCTAGAGATCAACAGCATATGAAAATGTAAATTAGAAGTGGTGAGAGGGCCGGGCATGGTGGCGTATGCCTATAATCTCAGCATTTGGAAGACTGAGGCAGGAAGATCATTGGGAGATTGAGACCAGCCAGGGATACATAGTGAGTGCAAGGCCAGATTGAACTACACAGCAGGAGTGTGTCTCAAAAAAAAAAAAAAAAAAAAAAAAAAAAAAAAAAAAAG
>NW_022900942.1:38305092-38308388 GCF_012274545.1 Fukomys damarensis | reverse complement strand
TCAAAAAAAAAAAAAAAAACAAAAAAAAAGGAAAAAGTGGTAGTGAGAGGGATGCTTTTTGGTTTGGTTTTGTTTTCATTTTGTTTTTTTTTGGTATCAGAGATTGGACTTGGGACCTTGTGCTTACGAGGCATGTGGAGGCACCACTGAGCTAAATCCCCAACCCCTTGTTTTGTGTTTTGAGACAGGGTCTCGCTGTGGACTTTTTAGGCTTGTCTTAAACTGACTGTGTAGTCAGCCTGTCCTTGAACTCGTGTTAATATACCTACTTTAGCCTCTTGAGTGCTGGGATTATGGGAGCGTGACACCACACCTGTGTTCTTGGTGCTATTTTGGTGAGGTCCACACATAGAATCACCTGTGCTGCTTCAGCTACTTTGTGTGATAACTTTAGTGTGCCATATTTCCTATGGTACGTTCCTTTATATTCAGCTCAGCAGTTGTATTGCCTTTATCGAGAAGCTTGAGAAGTTCACAGATGAGCCATCAGATCTGTATTGTAGTAGCCCATGTTGTCAGCTGTGTTGGTTGGCAACATTGTCAGTGCTTTAGTTTAAGACTTGCAATAGCTTCTGTGCATTCTGTTGGCAAGCTATGTCACAGCATGATCCATCATCTCAGAACAGCCTCCTCCATAAATGGTTCTAGATTTCTTCAGTTTGGGCAAGAATACAATTAGCATCATGAAGTAATTTTTCTGTTTCATCTAAAATTTGTTTGGTGGCAACACAGAAAACGATGGTAAAGTCCTCACCAAGGGCAGTTTCAGAAATATGAATGAATTTGTCTTCTCCAATCATGGCTTCTTCAGTAAGTTTACAACTTCTATACTTCACTAGTTCTAGCTTATCAAAGTAGAGACAATGTCACCATCTGTGACAAGAGCTAGGTGTCCTGTACTTGCAAAATCTGTAAATTCTATAGCCCGAACACCAACAGTACAAATAGCTTTTTAGGATAACTATAAACTAACGCCATGGTTGATTACTTGGTGATTGATTGATTGATTGTGGTGCTGGGGATTGAACCAGGGCCTTACACATGCTTGGCAAGTGTTACAGTGCTGAACTACATCCCCAGCCCTTTTAAAATTTTATTTTTATACACGGTCTCACTAATTTGTCCAGTCTGGTCTCAAGTTTGTGCTCTTTATGCTTCAACCTCTTGAGTAGCTGGATTTATAGTCATGTACCACCATTGTCCCCTATTTGTTTTAAAAAAAATGCTTAAGGATATGTATGTTCAACTTCATTCTTTTCTTTCTTTTTTTTTTGCATTGCTGGGAATTAAATCCAAGGCCTTGCCTAGGCAAGTGTTCTGTCACTGAGCCACACCCCCCATGAGACCTGTTGTTAAAAATTCTATTTTGTGGGCTCAGTGGTGCTGCCTGCCTTGCAAGCACAAGGACCGACCTGTGTTCGATCCCCAGGTACCACCCCCTCCAATTCTATTTTTAAGCAGGGTCTCATTAAATTGCATAGGCTGGCCTCCAACTTGAAATCCTCTTGCCTTGGCCTCCTGAGTAGTTGGGGTTATAGGTGTGTGTGACTGTGCCCAGTGTAAATACAGTTTTTAAAGGTTAATTTTTACTTCGTTCATAAAGTAAAAGAAGTTTCTCATGGCATCAGTGTGAAACCAGAGTCTGAGCTGCAGGGCCAGAGCTGTGGCAAGACAGGCATTTAGGAAGTTTTTCCTGCTGTTTCACAGAGTATTGGTTGAAAGGAATACAGCTGAAACTGTCACCAAAGGAGGCATTATGTGTCCAGAAAAATCTCAGGGCGAAGTACTACATGTAACTGTAGTAGCTGTGGGATCAGGCTCTAAGAGAAAATCAACTAGTTAGTGTGAAAGTTGGAGATAAAGTTCTTACAAAATATGAAGGCACCAAAGTAATTCTAGATGCCAAGAATTGTTTCTTATTTAGAGATGGTGACCTTCTTGGAAAATATGTAAAGTAAATCATTGTTGGAATGGCATCATACAATCAATGTTGCCCATTCCACAAAGTTATACAATCTTTCATCATGTAAATAATTTCCATGTCTCTTTTCTTTTATAGTAAACTGATGATATCTAAACTAATTATCCATTATCTCAAAAGTTTAGTTTCATTGTACTAGTATAAACATTGCTGAATAAAATATGTAAATGAGAAAAATAAAGGAAAAGAATTATGCTGTCGTGAAAAGCTGTCCCATTTCATCTTGTCTTCCTGCCTTCCTGCTCTCCACAAATAGCAATCACTGTTAATTTCCTGTTTCCTTATAGCTTTTTTGCTTTTTTTTTGTGATACTGGGGAATAAACCCAGAGCCTTTATCCTGAGCTTCATCTTCAGATGATTTTTCGAGACAGGTAGGGCTTGAACTTGGTGATTGCTGTTACAGATGTGGGCCACCACACCAGATTTAGAACTCCTTATTTTTAGTTATCACTTGTTCCCTTCCTGTTTTGATTGTATAAATTGTGGTATAGTCATATGATGGAATACTTCCGCAGCATTGAAAATAAAATAGGAATATTAGCTGGGTACACTGGTGCATGCCTATAATCCCAGCTACTTGTGCTAAAAAGTTGCAAGTTGGAGGTCAGCATAGGCAATTTATAGAGATCCTGTCTCAAAAAATAAAAAAAGGGGCTGGGGATTTAGCTTGGTGGTTCCACCGTCTGCCTAGTGCAAGGTCCCGAGTTTGATCCCTGGTACCAAAACAAGAAGAAGAACAACAAAAGGTTGGAGATGTAGCTCAGTGGCAGAGTGCTCCTGAGTTCATTTCCCAGTACTACACCTGCACACATACCAACACTAAACTGGGCTAAAAAAACCCACAAATACTCTATCTAAAAAAATCAAAAGGGGGAAGAGAGGAAGTTGAATACTCCTATATACAATTTGTGTATTAATGTCAATGACATGATAATGAACTATAGATAATAGGATTCTATTTAGGTGAAGGTGATCTGGGCAGACCTTATCTGTAATAATGAAGGTCAGAAGAGCAGTTGATTTTGAGGACATGTAATGATTAGAGGGTACATGACAAATACTTTTGGGATGTTGGGGATGTTCTTATATCTGTGTAGTTATTGTGTGGATATTTTCATTTTGTAAAGTTGCTCAAGCTACATAACTGTAATGTGTAACACTTGTGTGGTAGTATTTCCATTTTTTTCTTTTTTTAAAGAGAAAAGAGTCTGACCAATTTGATTTAAACAGAGAACTCAGCCCTTAAGTTTGTGCTTTAGAGGCCTGGTACCTTACTACTTTTTTTTTTTTTTTTTTTTTTTTTTTTTTTTTTTT
>NW_022900942.1:38289316-38305015 GCF_012274545.1 Fukomys damarensis | reverse complement strand
TCTTTTTTTTTTTTTTTAAATGTATTTTGAAATAGGGTCTCACTAAGTTGCCCAGTCTGGGCTGGGTTTGAATTACTTGTAGTCCTCCTACCTCACATCCCAGAGTTTTGATCTTACAGGTTTGCACCACCACACCCAGAAACCTGTTTACTACTTTTGAATATTTGCTGGTATAGTTTTTGTAGGGAGGAAAGTAGGTAAAGAATGTAAACATTGAAAGTAAGAGTAGGGCTGGAATTTTAGCTCAGTGGTTCCACCACCTGCCTTGCAAGCACAAGGACCTGAGTTTGATCCCTGGTTACCCACTCCCCCCCAAGTAAGGGTAGACTGAAGAAAGTTTGATCTATAAGTGTGTTTTCTTGGGTACTTTTTATGCTTGATTTTTGTTTGTTTTTTGAGACAGGATCTCACTATATAGGTCAGGCTGGCCTACATACTTACTATGTAGTCCAGGCTAACCTCGAATTTGTGGCAACAATCTTCCTGCCTCAGTCTCTTGAGTGCTGGGGTTATAGGCACACACCGCCAGCAGGCCTGGTGTGCTTGATGTTTTTTGTTCAGAATTATAGACAGAATTGTTAGTGTCAATTTCAAATGAAAAGCCGTAGTAATCTGGAAAAATAGTCATATATTCTCTTCAGAATGCAGTGTTCTTTCAAGGGAGATTGGTATAAACTTTTATCACTTGATATTTGAGACTAAACAGCAAAAGGTATCCCATTTGGAGCAATTCTATGTTGCAAGGGAATAGACAGGATCGCCTCAATAAAACTTACATTTCCACCAGAGGTTAAAATATATCCTCTAGTGAACAAAAGCTTTCTTGTTTTTTCAGTGAAAACATTTGGCCCTCTTTAAGTGCTTTTTATTGTTGTTGTTCTTTTTGGTTTAAATAGAAAGCCGTATATTTTATGCAAGAAAACAAAGTTGGATTCATAAGTTATCTAATATTGTATAGCTTGTTCATGTAGAACAGTGGTGTAAGGTAACCTGTTCATAAAAGTCACTTTGAGACATAAGCTGCTTGTATTTCTCACAGTTCTAGGGTGGTGATAAAAATAAATTGTTGGATTGTTAGCAGTTAGGGTGCCCATTTTTACATGACTGTAGAGCAAAATCTTGGCTTATAGTCTCATTGATCAATTGACTGATTGATTGCAGTACCTGGGGTAGAACCCAAGGCTTTGTGCTTGCTGTGTGGGTACTCAAAGACTGAGCTCTATCTCCATCCCCAAAACAGTATGATTTAATGGGCTGTGCTTATTTCAACATAACGGCTTCAGCTTGTGTCAGTGGAAAATTTCTTGTGGTAATAGCAAACTTGTAACAACAAAAGACTTCAGTTAGCCTTTTTTTTCCCACCAGAAGGGACAGTACAGTTTTAATTTATTCATTCTATTGGAAGTGTTTTGTCATAATGATGTTAAAAGAGTGGTTAGTGATGGTTGTTCAAAAGGGTGAAAATTGAAAAGGGTAACCGACAAGCCTTCCTTGTGTTGAGTGCTTAGTGATTTTATGCATTGCTGTATGGTAATCCTCAGGAGAATTTCTTGTAGTGGTTGGTCTTAGGTAAGGGTTCATTAATCATGGTCCTTTCTAAGAATTTTAAGTCTACAGGAAGTTGTTAACTAAGTAGAGCAGTTTGACTTGGGAAAGCATCTCTGTGTTCTCTATGGGTATTTTAAGTTTTTGTTTTTGTTTTTTTCTCCAAAGGTAATTCCTTGCTGCATTTGATGTATTTAAGAAACTAGTTTACATCTTTTTATGTTAATGTCTGTTAAAGTCTCTTTGCAGTTTTCTTTATGCTTTCTTGCAGGATATACTTATCTACCACCTATCCTTATACTGATATCCAAATTCATCTTTCTATATTTCTTTTCTTTTCACTTCTTTCCTCTTTCCTCCTTTCCCTTCTTTCCCCTTCCTTTCCCAGTCTACTGCTAAGCTAAATCCCCAACCCATATGTTTTCTTTGAAGCTTATAGTCTCATGAGCATTACCCAATCTAAATCCAAGTTCATTATTAATATATTGAATTCACATTTTTACTTTTCCTATAGTCTACTTGTAATCATCCAGGCCTTGGTCTTAAGCCGTAGTTTTTATCTTCAAAAGAACTTCGCCGATCTGACATGAGTCTCTATTTATTTATTTTTTTATATTTTAGTACTGAGGATCAAACTCCAGACCTTGCCCTCGAGAGGCAGGTGACGGAACCACTGAGCTAAATTCCTGTTCCCAGAGTCAAATTTTACTGTCTCAAATTTGTCTTTACTGATACTATTGTGATCTCATTTATGGATAATTTAAGTAAGCAATTCCTTTTATTAGACATTAAACCCAAGCTCAGAGAACTACTGCTGAGTATTGAAGATATTTAATAACTTTGTTTAGGTACTGATGGTTTAGTAGAAAGGCAATGACCATACTAAAATACAAGTGTGTATAGAATATCCAAGGGAGCATAAATTAAGGTGTGTAGCCTTCCCTGAGAGAGTCAGTGAAACCTGAGTGAGGTTGCACATTGGAATTGTGCGTTTATTTACTTGAAAAACATTTGTTTCTTTAGGGACTGGGATCAGTGCCGAGAGTGGTATGACGGGTCATAGTAGGCAATGCCTCTGTTGTTTTAAACTTAGGGACTCGTGGGAGATACTGATACTGAATGTCTGGTCCATCTTCCTGCGCAAAGGGACCATGATTCAGGAGACTGGAAATGGTGGGAAGAAATCTGGATTTTTCAAAGTTGTCCCTAAAGAAGACAGGTGGGTTAGCTGCTCAAACCTCTATAAAATGAGTGTGTGTGTGTGTGTGTGTGTGTGTGTGTGTGTGTGTGTGTGTGTGTGTGTGTGTGAGTGTAGGGAAGGCTTTTATGGGAAGGAAAGCATATATAATGAGGCTGTAGGCTGGGTTGAATTATCAGCCTGGGCGTGTATATTCTCTTTGCATTGGCCTCTGACCTAAAAAATGTAGAGGCCAGCTCTCCATTTTCTTTTCATACAGACCTATTACACTTTTGCAAGTTAATTCATATTCTTTGTGTTAGTTGATGACACAGTAAGTGCTATTTGCTGTGCAGCCATCTAGGTGGAGCTTTTCTTTAGCCAAAAGATTGAGGGGCAGAAGGGCGATAGGAAAGAGGAGTGAAGAACAATTTCAAGGGAGCCATGGTTACAAAATAGATGTAATATATAATGTAATGTAATATAATATAATACTGGAGACACCTCCAGTTAGGTTCCAGTATCCTGCCTAGTATACAACTCAGGCCTGAGGAGAAATACTAAAAGACAGAACTAGAGAAAGAAAGTGGGGTGCCAGGATTACTGATGCTTGTGCAACTGACAGAGGCACTGGCCAGTCTCAAACACTGGATTTTATTGGCAATCTCTTGGGGTAAAGGCAAGGGCAGGATTACATGTGGTTTCTAAGGAAATTAATGTAAACAAGGCTCATAAAGGACAAGACAAAGCATTCTCGAATTAGGAACAGAATAGACAAAAATACATGGTTGTAATTAGAACATTGTCCTTCTAGTCAGAAGGTTTTAGTTATGGGAACGGAATTGGGGTACACTTAGGCTTTAGTCAGACTCACTTCTCTAAACAAGCCAATCGTGGGGTTAATTCTTCACAGCTTGCTTTGGGCATAATCAATATTACAGTCCCCCTGCATTCTCCTCTTCTCTGTTTGGAAAGGGCAGCAGCTGCATCAGGGTGAGCTGCAGTTGACCTTGGGGCCTGTTTGCTCCTGGGTCTTCTGGGCAGGCAATGCATCAGGTCTGTTGATCTCTATAAGTCCGAGGGCGGTCAAAGGTGAGAAGGGGAGTTGCTCAGATGCAGCTTTTGCATAGCTCTCAGCAGGAGTGTCACATTGAGCTGCTTGCAGTGAATCCACCATCTTGGTGCGTGGTCATATGTTCTGGGATGATGGCCACCCATTTTTTTTTTTTCTGTTGAAAAATAAGCATTCCCTTGCTCATGAGTTATTAACTATTGAGCCATTTACCTTCTAGAACATTCTTTGACAACCCTAGTGTCTAGGACATATCTGTAGATTTATCTTTGTATCGATGGAGTTTTGATGGAGTATATTACTTTCCATAAGTGGACTTAAAAAAATTAAAAATGAAAGCAAAAAAAAAAGGTAACAAAATCTAATTGAGCTTGTGAAAGTAGCTATTCACGCCCCCCCCCCGTTTCTGAAATTGTATTTTTAGGGAAAGGTGAGTACACCCAATAATGGCTCCTCCCTGTGGATTATAAGGTTTTATAATATATTAGGCCGACTTAGCTGTCTATAATAATTTGCTTTATAAAGAGCATCCCCAAACAGCAGTTAGGGGAGAAAGGGTGTGTTTCAATCCATCTGCTTCTGAGCTGAGAAGGGTTGATGTAGGGAAGACTGCAATAGGGAAATGCTTATTTAATAGGCCTTGAATAAAAATCATGCTGTAATTTAGCAATTAAGAAACTGTCTTTATAAAGTCAATCTTGTGGATTTTGGTAAAATCTAGCACATTTGTTGTTGATTTTATCTATATGATCACTTAGAGTTTGGCAGCCGATAGGCAAGAATAAACACATTTTAAAAGAAATTAGAGCATGTATAATATGTAATGAAATGTATTAATTATAGGTGTTATGAACCAGGAGTCCTGGGATAAAATTTTGCCTTGATCTCCCCTCTTCCCTTGTGCTGGGGGTTGATCCCGGGTCCCACAGATGCTAGGAAAGTGCTCTCAGCTACGCCCCCTGCCCTATTAAGTCAGGCTTTTAATAATTGGTTTCTAAAGATGGAATCAAAGTATTTGTAAATAGGGAAAGGTGAGGGGGGTGGGGGATGGGAGGTGGTGGTGTAGGGAGGGTAGGGGAATGGGAAAAAATAAAAACCAAGATGTGACATGTAAATACCCCAATGATGAATGTAAATGTATTGTTTACCTTAAGTGTACCAATAAACAATAAAAAAAATTGCTTTCTTGTTCGGATCCATGTTTGCATTCAAGGGTGTTTGCTCTAATTGTTTCCAAGAGTTCCGCTAATGAGGAGGACTCAGCTGTACCTACTCTTAACTGTGGAAGGCTGGGGAAAGTGTACTGTTGTGAACAGTTGTGTGCATGGTTACAGCATTTAGATAGGTATTCCTTTAAGAAAAGGAAGAAAGAATTTGCTTGAGTATTGGAGGTTAACTGAGCCTGAGAGCAATTAAGAAAAGTATGTTCTAAGAAAATGTCTTGTGAGCTAAAGGATGGAAGAGTTGGGCAGAATGAGGAAGAAGAATGAGCCAGGTGGAGGGGGTAGCATATATGAATGTCTTGAGTTATAAGACTTTTAGTTTTTTCCCCCCTTTTGTAGTGCTGGAGGTGGAATCCAAGGCTTTATGCATGCTAGATAAGCTGCCCTGTTTTTATTCAACCCTTTAAAAATTTCTTTGAATTTAAGATGTGCCCCTTTGAGCATCATACCTTGGATCATATTTCACTCAACCTAAAATGATCTACCTTTTAATTGAGGTTTGTTTTAGCTACATTGTTTTGGTTATGTTAATATTTAATGTCAGCCAGGCATGAAAGCACACCTTGGGAGGCTGGAGCAGGAGGATCACTTGTTGGAGGCCAGTGTGGGTTACATAATAAGTTGAAAGCCAGTGTGGACTACATAGTGGGACACTGTCTCAAAAACAATGTAATTGTTATTATTAATTCGTTTTTTTTATTTTTTTGTACCGGGGATTGAACTCAGGTCCTTGTACTTGCAAGGCAGGCGGCTGAACTGCTGAGCTAAATCCCCGACCCAAAATAATGTAATTATTAATATATTGGATGCACATTTTTCAAATACCTCATTCTTCCATACCTTCTTTGCTATCTTTTTGGGGCTTAAATTTTAAACTTTTTTGTGTGTGCTGCGGATTAAACTCGGTGTCTCAAGCAGGATAATCATGTGTTTTACCAGTGAATTTATATACCCTGGGGATTGATTGTATTATGTATCTTTCATTGAATTCTTCAAGTAAATATTTAATTTTGTTGTTGTTGTTTGGAGACAGGGCCTTGCTATGTAATTTAGGCTATCGTTGAACTCACTGGGTGGTAGCCCATGCTGTCTGCACATAATGTGGTCCTCCTGCCTCAGCTTCTCCAGTGTTAGGATTATCGGCACATGCCACTATATTTGATTTAATTTCAATAAATGTGAAAATGTTGCTCTGGTATAGTTTCGTGTGTGTGTGTGTGTGTGTGTGTGTGTGTGTGTGTGTGTGTGTGTCCACCTGGGGTTTGGTCCCAGGAAACACTGAGAAAATCAGTCACATTCGGGGTGGGATGGCCATAGATCCAGGAAACACTGAGCTACATCCTGCAGCTCACTCACTCATTCCTTCATTCAGTTATTTTTTGAGATAGGTAGGTTTGCTGTGTAGTTCAAGCTGGCCTTGCAGTGATCTTCCTGCTTCAGCTTCCTGAGTTTATAGGCATGTACCACTATGCCCAGTTTAATTTTTTATTTTGAGACAAGAATCTTGTTAATTTACCCAAACTGGCCTGGGCGTGGTGGCACATGCCTATAATCCCAGCACTCTTGAGGCTGAGGCAGGAGGATCGCTGTGAGTTCCAGACCAGCCTGTGCTACATAGTGAGTTCCAGGTCAGTCTCAACTACATAGTGAGACACTGTCTCAAAAAAAACAAAACAAAACAAAACAAAAACAAAAAAAACAACAACTGACTTCCCCAAACTGGGTTTGAATTCTGGTGCTCCTGCCTCAACCTCCCAAGTACCTGGGATTATGACATGCACCCCACATTTGACTTTATGGGGCTTTTTTTGGGGGGGTCTCCACACCATTTATTTGTCTTGTTTTGTTTTGTTGAGACAGGGTCTCACTATGTAGTTGAGACTGACCTGGAACTCACTATGTAGCCCAGGCTGGTCTCGAACTCACAGCGATCCTCCTGCCTCAGCCTCTCCCGAGTGTTGGGATTATAGGCGTGTGCCACCATGCCCAGCTACCATTTATTTGTCTTGATGGGGGTGTCCCTTGGTGGAAGAAGGGTACAAAATACTGGGCAAGGGGACCTTGGAGTGGGTGGCAGGGGGAATCAGGCAGATTTTTTTTTTGTTTTTTCCCATCAGATCCTCACTTGGTAGTTCAGGCTGGCCTTGAACTCACTATGTAGCCCAGGCTGGCTAGCCTCAAACTCACGGATTATCCTTCTGCCTTAACTTTTCAATGTTGGGTTGATAGACATGCACCACCACACCGAGCTATGGAGGGTTTTTTTTTTTTTTTTTTTTGGGTACTGGGGATTGAACTTGGGTCCTTGCACTTGCAAGGTATGGAGGTATTTTTGATGCTGTCCTGAAAATCTGAGGCTTTTTCATTTTTAATCTTTTTGTTTCTATGGTATTCTGATTAGGTAGATTCCTTTCATCCTTCATCATGTTCAGTGATTCTTCTGTGGTCTTGAAATTGCTGTTGAGCCCTTCTAGTGAATTTTTTAGTTTCAAGCTTTTGCAGTTTTCAACTACAGATTTTTTTGGCCCTTTTAAAATAATTTCTGTTTATTGAGATTCTCGATTTATGGGTTCATTTTTTTCCTTCCTTCCTTCCTTCCTTCCTTCCTTCCATCCTTCCTTCCATCCATCTGGAATTGAACTCAGGACCTTTGCTTTTATGGAACCACTGAGCTATATCCCCAATCCTTTTATACTTTAATTTGTAAATATATTTTCCTTCAGTTTTCTTTTTCTTGTAGCTCTAGGGATCCAGTCCAGGGGATTACATGCTACACAAGTGCTGTACCACTGAGCTTATTTCCCCAGTCCCTTCCTTTGATTCTTTGAACATCTTTAAAACACAGTAGTTCTTTTGAAGTCTTTGCTAAGTCCAACAGCTGAGGTCATTCATTGCCTTTCAGTGGATGACATTTTCTTCTGTGTATGTGTCATAGTTTTGTTTCTTTTAGTTTAAAATTTGTTTTTTTGTTAAAAATTGGACATTTTAGATAAAATGTTATAGCAGCTTTGGATTTTGATATTTTTCCCTTTGAAAATACTGTTGCTCTCTGTCTAGATAATTAAGATAAACCTATGAACTGTCTCTATTACAGTGTGTAGTTACTGCTTTCCTCTGCTCAGTCCCCCTGCCCCCTTCCTTTCTTGATTTGGATGTTTGGCTTTTTAGTGGTTGTTCCTGTCATTTTTAGCATAGCTTCCTAGTATATGGGCAGAGGTTGTGCTCATCAGTGGGCCATTGTATTTTTCATTCTCTGCTGATGGATCTGCTGTGGATATGGGAGTTTGTTTGTTTGTTTATTTATTTATTTATTTATGGTAAGGGAGTATATTTTTAAATTGTAGTCATTTGTGACTTTTTAAATTGTGGTCATTTGTGACGTTTACTGTCTGTGTCTGTCTGTCTGTCTCTCTCTCACTGGGGGTTGAACTCAGGGCCTTCACACAGAACTACATCACCAACGTTAAAAACATGTTTTATTTTGGAGCAAGGTTACCCTAAAACTACCCAGACGGGGTTGAATTTGACATCCTCTTGCCTCTGCTTCTCAAAAAGTGCTGGGATTACAGACATGTGCCACATGCCTGAATGCTCAGCTTGAATTTTTAAGCTAGCGACTGAATCCAGAGGTCCTCCACCACTTCACCATTGAGTTACAGATCCCCTCACCCTTTTTAAAAGAAGTCATTTTACTTTGAGACTTTCTTTTTAAAATTTTTCATTTTTAGATAAATTCTTGCTAAATTGTCCATGAGACAGGTTCTTGCCGGACTGCCTCCAGTTTGTGCCCCTATCTCAGCACTGGGATTACAGATTTCTTCTGATGCCTCACCTGGCCTTTACTTTTTGAAATGCCTTTGGCATTACTGGAGCATCTTCAGTCAATAATATACTTGAGAGATACAAAACCATTTTTTGTTTGTTTCTTTTGAGACAAGGTCTTGCTGTGTAGTCCATCTGGTCTTGAACTCAGTATATAGCTCAGACTGGTCTCAAATTTGTGGTGATCTTCCTGTCTCAGCCTCCCCAGTGCTGGGATTACAGGCACACAATCATATTCTCAGGCTAATAGAGAGAGCCTTTTTGGGGCAGATATTGTCACTTGGATCTGTAATGCTTTGACATGGGTATAGCCTACCACCTGAAACTGGAGTTTCCCTCTGTCAGAGCAGAATTGTCAGGGCCTACTGCACTTTGGTAGAATCTACTGATGGCAAGGTGGGTGTAACCTCAGGCAAGAATGTGAAGCCCCATTATTCTTCCAATTTTATTGTATGTGCTGCAGAAGCGAGCACAAGCTCCATTATTCTTAAACAAAATTCAGCAGTTTTAAACATATCAGCACTTATATTTGAATGGTTTTGATTGATTTCTAGAGTAATTGATTCTCTGTCAATTTTATCTTGCTTTATAATAATATGTTGGGGAGGAGCTGGGGATTTAGCTCAGTGGTTCTGCCACCTGCCTTGTTAAGTGCAAGATCCCAAGTTTGATCCCCAGTACCAAAAAAAAAAAAGTGATGGGTAATATTTTGGGGAAAGGATTTGCTCACCCTAAAACTTCCCTAACAGTATCTTTTTTGTTTTGTTTAGTTTTCTTGGACACAGTGTCTTGTTGTGTGGTCTAGGCTCTCCTTGACTTTCTGTATAGCCCAGCCTTACCTCCCCCACCTGGCAGTACTCCTGCCTCGCCTGGCAAGTGCTACGATGGCCTGGCATGCATCGTCACACCCAGCTCTTACCAGTACTTTTCAAGCCCTTGACACACTTCTTCATCTCTTGTTTCTTGTACTCTAATCTTCAGAGATAGCGTCTTACATTCCCTTTTCAAATTCCTTTCCTCTTTGTCCCCTGTGCTTCTTTATCATCAGTGAAATCACTGTTGCTATTTTTTCAACCTCTTCTGAACTTTCCCTCTACCATCTTATACTAATAGTGACCTGATTCTCTTCTGAAGACTCAGGTTCACCTTGCAGTGGTGGTTTTGTTCTTTTTTTCTTGCAGTCCTCATCTCTGGCCTGAAGGAGGGAGTGCTAAGTGTAATTTTTATTTTTCTCATTGCCACTTTTCTGTTTTTTTCTTTAAACTGCTTTGAATCAATTTGTAGCATCCATTTACTTCTGTATTACTCTATTGATCATTGACATATTACCATGGTTTGTGTTCTTTGCTTAGCATTATCTTCTTCATTATTACTCTTTTTTTAATTCTTAGTGATTTTGATTTTAGTATACATATAGGTGATTGCTCCAATATTGCCTGTACCATTCTCTGAGTAGTTGTCCTGTGATGATATTGTCTAATGTCCTACCTCAGCCGACTACTTCCACAGTCATATCCTAGCCAATAAATTCATTCATCCATTTATTCATTTTTGTGGTACTGGAGATTAAACCCAGGGCCTTTGCATTGAGCTATATCTCCAGCACTTATTTTTGGAGACAGAGTGTTGCTAAGTCACCAAGTTGCCCAGACTGGGCTTGAAGTTGTGATCCTCCTGACTCAGCCTCCCAAAGTGCTGAGATTATGAGTGTACAGAACCACACTCAGTTTAACTGGTGTTTCTTAAACTCCATTGTAAACAGTCAGTATATTTTTTTCTGCCCACTATGGATGAATTAATTTGTAAAATCAGTTACTCAGAAATTAAAATAGTTTGCTACAACACTATTCAAATTGTTACGAAGTCACTAATCAGTTACTCTGAATTTCTATGCTTTCATTATAGATGGACAGGCATTCATAGATAACCCCCCCTTTTTTTTTTGGTACTGGCGATAGAACTCAGGTCCTTGTGCTTGCAAAGCAGGCGCCGAACCACTGAACTAAATCCCCAGCCTGAGCTTTTCCTTAATTTCAGTTACATTCACAATGCTTTTGAATTCTGTTTTCCTTCATTCACTTTTTTTAGTACCCTGTACTCTAGTTTTTTGATTGCAGTGGGATGTCCATTCCATGGGTCTTACCACTGTTACTGCCCTGTACCTAATTAATGTGATGACTGAAATAATTTCATTTATTTATCTACTCATTCATACTGGGGATTGAACTCAAGCCCTCTTTCTTGTATGTTGGGTAAATATTCTATCTTTGAGCTACATTCCATCCCCTGACATCCCCTGATTTGTTTTTTGTTTGTTTTGTTTTGGGGGATGGTGGGATTAAACTCAGGACCTTGGCATAAGGCAAGCATGGCACTTCTGAGCCTAATCCTCACCCCCCCATTCTCTTTTTTTAAAAATTTATTTTGAGACAGGGTTAGTCTGAGTTATCCAGGCTAACCTTAAGATCCTTTTTTCTCAGCCTCCTGAGTAGCTGGGATTACATTTGTGTACCACTGTTCCCAGACTCTTGCATCTTGATTTGTTCTACTTGGTTGGCCAAACTACATTTCTGGTTAAATCCAAATTCTACCATCTCTGCACTTATTGTGGGTCCTTACCATTCATTGCCTGGACTTTTTATGCTGTATGTCCCTAGTTCCTTTATGTTTCCACTATTACTTCACACCTGATCCTCCAGTGAGGTTCAGCACCACCTATGTTAGTTTAGTTTGCATCACTGAAATGAAGTACTTGACACATACTGCTCATGAAGAAAACAAGTTTCTGTAGCTCACAGTTTGGAACTGAATAGTCCTCTCTCAGAAACATCAATAGATAGGTAGCAGAACTACTTTCTGAAACCATGCCCCCAGTAACCTAAGATCTCTTATTAGGCCCTACCTCTCCCAATAACGCTTGTATTAGTTACTTTTCTTGTTGGTGAGACAAAATATCTGAAACTCAAAGTTAAGAGAGGAAAGATTTATTAAGCTCACAGTTTGTAGAGGTTTCAGTCCAAAATCGGCTGGCTTCAAGGCAGGGCAGCACATGACAGTGAGGCAAAAGTTCATGGCGGACTGAAGGTAGCATAGGAACAAGGGACCTTAACAGCATCTTACTGCCCCTTTTATCTGGACTACTTAGGGCGGGTAGCACTCATACCCTTTAATCCTAGTGCCCTTGAGCCTAGCATTGCACCATAAATCAGTTCCAGCATCCCATACCTGAGATCCAGCCACCTCTGAGAAAGACCCATCTATGACTGCATGAGGCTTTAGGGAGAACATCTAGACACAAGCCATAATGACATCGCCCTGGGACCAAGCCTTCAATCATAAAATTTGATCTCAGATGGCTAGGAAGGTTATCTGACTGAAGCAGGTGGTAGACTCCTATAATTTCAGCACTCAGGAGGCAGAGGCAGGAGGATTGCTGTGAGTTCAAGGCCAGCCTGGGCTGCACAGTGAGTTCAAGGTGAGCTGGAACTAGGTAGTGAGTCCCTGTCTCAAAAAACAGCCCTGTCTCCCCAAAATGACTGTGACACTAACTTCAGCTGAACACTTGTACTTAACTGTCTCCACCCTGGTGGCAGTGTACTGCTGCCATTTTGCAGTTTAACTCTTCCACCTGTACTCATCTCACATTGTTTTAGTCTGTTAAGGGTTACTGTAATGGCATGGCAAAATGGAACTTTAAAAATTAGATTTTTTCCTTTAGAGATAAGTGTTTTTTTAACCTTCTTCAGTCCTAGGGCATACATTGATTGCTACCTCTCCTCAGCTCAGATGAATGAACATAATATGCAGATCCTGGCACCGGGGAGTCAGAGTCCAGTTTCATTTCCATAGGGAAGGGAGGGAGAGGTCCTGGTCCATTCAGGAAGGACCTGAATAGTCCATTGTCTCATTGTGTTCCCTCCCCCTCATGTTTTTGCTATAAAAGACCCTAACACACCTATACACTATAAGATGGTGATTTGGGCAATAAGGCCTCTCAGTCTCTTCTGACATAGCTTTGGATAAATCCTTTTTCCTACAATAAATGGCCTCCTTTGATTTTATCAGCAGTAAGCCATTGAACCTGAGTATATGGACCTAAATGGCTAGTAACAGTTTAACAACTAATAAGAAAATGTGTTTTCTTTATTAATCTAGCTTTTTATTTTTATTTTTTTCCCCCTTCAGTACCAGGGATCAAACTCAGGACCTTGTACTTGCGAGGCAGGTACAGCTACATCCCTGACCCTTCATCTAGCATTTTAGGCTACTGCATATTATAATTCTTTTTTATTTTTATTTTTTATTTTTGGTACCGGGGATCAAACTTGGGACCTTGCGCTTGTGAGGCAGGCAGTGGAACCACTGAGCTAAATCCCTGGTTCTTATAATTCTTTTTATTGAGAAAGAGAGAAAAGTTCCAAGTTGCCTTTACCTTCTCTTCTTGGTTATCCCTTCTTCTTAGCCCAATCTTCTAGGATATTTAACAATACTTTTATATATAAAGATGTTATTTTTGTCTTATAAAAGTACCGTTTTGCCTGCTGTATGATATCAGGTCCATGGGTAGGACCAGAATAGAATGTAGAGAGGGAGAAAACATGCTAGTCATTACTTTCATTGAGAAGTAGCTGATATAGTTTGTGTCTTGAGTGGTGGAGTAGACATGAGGAATAGTGGACACACTAAAAAACTGTTTAGAATTAGTTAACCTAAAGTGAGTGATAGACTGGCCAAAGCAGAGTTTATTATTTGGGAATAGTGCAGTCTGAGATAATGTGTGCTCTGAGGGACCATGGGGACACCCAAGGATATTGAGGCAAAGAGGAAGTTTTTAAAAACAAAAAGAAGTGTATGTATGCCAGGTGTGGTGGCACACGCCTGTAATCCTAGCACTTGGGAAGTTGAGACAGGAGGATTGCTGTTGAGTTCAAGACCAGCCTGCACTACACAGAGAGACCCTGTCTCAAAAAAAAAAAAAAAAAAAAAAGTATATGTAAGCTGTTTTGAAACTAAGACCGTTAGCTGTTGGTGCTTATTGCAAGAGTTGACTGTTGTTTTCAGGTGTTGATGCATAAGTGGCACATCTAGAGTACTTGGGATTTGAGGAATTCCTTGCACAGGCACTGAGTGAGACCTATTTATTGTAGCTCTGTGGCCTGTTCCCTAATTTTGTATAATTGAATCTCAACTTCCCCATAGAAATTTAACCAGGTACACATCATGTAGTATTAGCAGCAGCACAGACTCTACCATGTTCAGCAAGTAAAGAATTAGGAGCTCTTCTATTATCTAAAGCCATTGTAGCAAGAGAATTTAATGAGGGCTGCTGTGGGGCAATAAATAGCCTTTGCAGTGGAGTTTGTAAGGATTCCTGGAAGAATGGACAGGTTATTTTTCATTTCTTCATTAGCTATGCCATACCACTGTAGAAAAGAAACTAATGTGAAGTCCCATGTTCCACCAGGTAACTCACATTTGACTCTTAGGTGTGTGTGGTGAGGAGAGTAGTGCAATGACTACTCTCTTGATTTCTTTCAGATCTATTATCTTTTGACAGCAAAGTAGTGAAATAATCCATGAAAGAAGAGTGTCATACCTAGAGAGAGATGTGAGGCTGAAGGGGTAGGTAGGAAGAGAGTTTTAGAAATGAATGAATGGCTCAGTTGAATCTAAGAAGTTGATAAGAGCCAAAGAACAGTCTGTTTATATGGAAATAAGAGAAGGATGGGAAGAGCGGCATGGGAGAGAGTGCTGTTGTAAGAAAGATGTTGTATACTTAGTTCTTCACTGTGAACATTAAACCAGAATGTTTACTTTTACTGCATTTACATGATGGAATTTGACATCTCATTTAACTAGTTTATCATTTTCTGCTGACAGACACTTGACAACCATTATCCCCCAGTTTTTCTCCCCAGACCTAAACCATTGTCTGCTGTAAATCTGATTGTTTGGAGAACTGACCCATTTTGGCATGTGTGTGTGTGGGGGGAGTACTACTGGGAGTTGAACCTTATTTTGAGACAAAATCTCTGAGTTGCCTCAGCCTCCTAGAATGTGGGGATCACAGGCTGTATCACCATGTCAGGTTCTGTTTTCTTGGTTTGTTCTTTTTTTACTGGAGCCTCATGAATGGTAGGCAAATACTCTACCACTGAATTACAATACAGCCTTGGTTATTTGGAAAGATTAAGCACTGTGGAATCTTTTCCTCTTGTGTTTAGGTGTCTTCATTTTAATTCCACTACGGGGAGTTTTGTGAGAGCTTTGGTTTCCACTTCTGATGACTTTTCCCCCCTTAAATAATTTTTTTTTTTTTTTTTTTTTTTTTTTTTTTTGGTATTGGGAATTGAACTCAGGTCCTTGTGCTTGAAAGGCAGGCCACCCAACCACTAAGCTAAATCCCTGGCCCCCTTTTTTTGGTTTTTTGAGACAGGGTTTCACCATGTAGTTGAGAATGACCTGGAACTCACTATGTAGCCCAGGCTGGTCTCAACTCACAGCGATCCTCCTGCCTTAGTTTCCCGAGTGCTGGGATTACAAGCGTTCACCACCATGGCCGGCCCCCTTAAATTAATTATAATAAATTTCTACAAGGAGAATGCTTGATAGAACTCACTGAGTAAAACTGACCCAACTAATAATTACATATCATGACCAGGAGAAAAGAAAACAAAACAAACCATAGCTTCTCTTTCTTCAGAAGAGTAGAGTTTTGAAAGATAATACTTATGATAGAAAATTCAAGAAGCGTAAAACTAGTCTGAGAATTTAGCTCATTGGTTCCACCACCTGCCTCACAAGTGCAAGTTTCACTGAGTTTGATCCCGGTAAGAAAGAAAGACGGGGGAGGGGGGGGG